>NC_069503.1:68740109-69040415 GCF_027579735.1 Bombina bombina
TTCCAACAGAAGAAAAGGAAATTATCAGGTAAGCATAATTTATGTTTTTCTTCCTAATTGGAAAGAGTCCACAGCTACATTCATTACTTTTGGGAAAACAATACTCAAGCTAAAGAGGACACTGAATGCCAAAATGGGAGGGTACAATAGGCGGCCCATTCTGAGGGCACCAAGCCTGAATCCACTACCCAACAAAAACCCTGCTTCGTCCGAAGCCGAGAAAACTTTGAAAAGGAAAGGCCCCAAGGACACTGACCCGCAGAAAGTCCAGAAGCCTAGCTAGAGACTGCAAAATCGGACTCAATTGAGCCAATAGTCCTCCTCCAGGAGACACCGTCGCCTAAAAGTCGGTCCCTCACCACTCACCCCTCACTAATAAGGGGGAACACCAGCCTAAACTCCCCAAGGGATAGGGCAAGGAAGAACTGAAGGGAACCTTAAAGGTCACCACAAATTCCATAAAAGGAAAACCCCCAATAGCGAGCCCAGCTCACAAAGACCCAAATGGGTCCTGACAGACAAGGGGAGGCTACACCCAGACCAAGCAGAAACAAAAGGTTTAGGACCGGGCATTGAAACAGAGAAACCTTTCTCTCAACAAAAGCACCAAAAGACAACTGAAGATGGTGTCCTCACATTGTCAGAACTAAGAATACTAAAGTATTCAGACAAAAAAAGAACATGTAACAGACTCAGACGAAAAACCCTGAGTCAAGAACACGGAGCCATTATGAGAATGACACAGAAGAATACTTGCTGAGAAGTAAAAAGCAGCCAGCAAGAGAACAGATTGCAAAAAGAAAACACCCAGAGAGAGGGCACACTCTAGGCAATCAAAGCTGCCAGACCTACACACAGGGCTCCAAAAGGGGAAGCACATAACCTCAATGAGCCCCCCCCCCCCAAGAGAGAGAGGATACACCCAGAACCCGAAGGTGTATGGTAACCCTGGACCTTCTGCTTGTAAGCCCAGGAAGCTAGCTACTATGCCAACCTAGATCCTGAAGATGACAATGCATCTCAGAACCCACTCCTAGCTGGGCCAGCCCAAGCATCGGCAGGTCTGAAACAGGGGAACAGAAGAACCCCAACACCAGCTCAAAAACAAACCAATCAGCAGCTAGCTCTCACTAGTGTAGGATATGTGCGTATTCTTTTTAACAAGAGACTAAATGTGTGCCAGGCACCAATCAAGCAGCTAGCACTCACTAGTGTAGGATATGTGCGTATTCTTTTTAACAAGAGATAAATGTGTGCAGCACCAATCAGCAGCAGCTCTCACTAGTGTAGATATGTGCGTATTCTTTTTAACAAGAGATAAATGTGTTGCAGGCACCAATCAGCGCTACCTCTCACTAGTGTAGGATATGTGCGTATTCTTTTTAACAAGAGATAAATGTGTGCAGGCACCAATCAGCAGCTAGCTCTCACTAGTGTAGGATATGTGCGTATTCTTTTTAACAAGAGATAAATGTGTGCAGGCACCAATCAGCAGCTAGCTCTCACTAGTGTAGGATATGTGCGTATTCTTTTTAACAAGAGATAAATGTGTGCAGGCACCAATCAGCAGCTAGCTCTCACTAGTGTAGGATATGTGCGTATTCTTTTTAACAAGAGATAAATGTGTGCAGGCACCAATCAGCAGCTAGCTCTCACTAGTGTAGGATATGTGCGTATTCTTTTTAACAAGAGATAAATGTGTGCAGGCACCAATCAGCAGCTAGCTCTCACTAGTGTAGGATATGTGCGTATTCTTTTTAACAAGAGATAAATGTGTGCAGGCACCAATCAGCAGCTACCTCTCACTAGTGTAGGATATGTGCGTATTCTTTTTAACAAGAGATAAATGTGTGCAGGCACCAATCAGCAGCTAGCTCTCACTAGTGTAGGATATGTGCGTATTCTTTTTAACAAGAGATAAATGTGTGCAGGCACCAATCAGCAGCTAGCTCTCACTAGTGTAGGATATGTGCGTATTCTTTTTAACAAGAGATAAATGTGTGCAGGCACCAATCAGCAGCTAGCTCTCACTAGTGTAGGATATGTGCGTATTCTTTTTAACAAGAGATAAATGTGTGCAGGCACCAATCAGCAGCTAGCTCTCACTAGTGTAGGATATGTGCGTATTCTTTTTAACAAGAGATAAATGTGTGCAGGCACCAATCAGCAGCTAGCTCTCACTAGTGTAGGATATGTGCGTATTCTTTTTAACAAGAGATAAATGTGTGCAGGCACCAATCAGCAGCTAGCTCTCACTAGTGTAGGATATGTGCGTATTCTTTTTAACAAGAGATAAATGTGTGCAGGCACCAATCAGCAGCTAGCTCTCACTAGTGTAGGATATGTGCGTATTCTTTTTAACAAGAGATAAATGTGTGCAGGCACCAATCAGCAGCTAGCTCTCACTAGTGTAGGATATGTGCGTATTCTTTTTAACAAGAGATAAATGTGTGCAGGCACCAATCAGCAGCTAGCTCTCACTAGTGTAGGATATGTGCGTATTCTTTTTAACAAGAGATAAATGTGTGCAGGCACCAATCAGCAGCTAGCTCTCACTAGTGTAGGATATGTGCGTATTCTTTTTAACAAGAGATAAATGTGTGCAGGCACCAATCAGCAGCTAGCTCTCACTAGTGTAGGATATGTGCGTATTCTTTTTAACAAGAGATAAATGTGTGCAGGCACCAATCAGCAGCTAGCTCTCACTAGTGTAGGATATGTGCGTATTCTTTTTAACAAGAGATAAATGTGTGCAGGCACCAATCAGCAGCTAGCTCTCACTAGTGTAGGATATGTGCGTATTCTTTTTAACAAGAGATAAATGTGTGCAGGCACCAATCAGCAGCTAGCTCTCACTAGTGTAGGATATGTGCGTATTCTTTTTAACAAGAGATAAATGTGTGCAGGCACCAATCAGCAGCTAGCTCTCACTAGTGTAGGATATGTGCGTATTCTTTTTAACAAGAGATAAATGTGTGCAGGCACCAATCAGCAGCTAGCTCTCACTAGTGTAGGATATGTGCGTATTCTTTTTAACAAGAGATAAATGTGTGCAGGCACCAATCAGCAGCTAGCTCTCACTAGTGTAGGATATGTGCGTATTCTTTTTAACAAGAGATAAATGTGTGCAGGCACCAATCAGCAGCTAGCTCTCACTAGTGTAGGATATGTGCGTATTCTTTTTAACAAGAGATAAATGTGTGCAGGCACCAATCAGCAGCTAGCTCTCACTAGTGTAGGATATGTGCGTATTCTTTTTAACAAGAGATAAATGTGTGCAGGCACCAATCAGCAGCTAGCTCTCACTAGTGTAGGATATGTGCGTATTCTTTTTAACAAGAGATAAATGTGTGCAGGCACCAATCAGCAGCTAGCTCTCACTAGTGTAGGATATGTGCGTATTCTTTTTAACAAGAGATAAATGTGTGCAGGCACCAATCAGCAGCTAGCTCTCACTAGTGTAGGATATGTGCGTATTCTTTTTAACAAGAGATAAATGTGTGCAGGCACCAATCAGCAGCTAGCTCTCACTAGTGTAGGATATGTGCGTATTCTTTTTAACAAGAGATAAATGTGTGCAGGCACCAATCAGCAGCTAGCTCTCACTAGTGTAGGATATGTGCGTATTCTTTTTAACAAGAGATAAATGTGTGCAGGCACCAATCAGCAGCTAGCTCTCACTAGTGTAGGATATGTGCGTATTCTTTTTAACAAGAGATAAATGTGTGCAGGCACCAATCAGCAGCTAGCTCTCACTAGTGTAGGATATGTGCGTATTCTTTTTAACAAGAGATAAATGTGTGCAGGCACCAATCAGCAGCTAGCTCTCACTAGTGTAGGATATGTGCGTATTCTTTTTAACAAGAGATAAATGTGTGCAGGCACCAATCAGCAGCTAGCTCTCACTAGTGTAGGATATGTGCGTATTCTTTTTAACAAGAGATAAATGTGTGCAGGCACCAATCAGCAGCTAGCTCTCACTAGTGTAGGATATGTGCGTATTCTTTTTAACAAGAGATAAATGTGTGCAGGCACCAATCAGCAGCTAGCTCTCACTAGTGTAGGATATGTGCGTATTCTTTTTAACAAGAGATAAATGTGTGCAGGCACCAATCAGCAGCTAGCTCTCACTAGTGTAGGATATGTGCGTATTCTTTTTAACAAGAGATAAATGTGTGCAGGCACCAATCAGCAGCTAGCTCTCACTAGTGTAGGATATGTGCGTATTCTTTTTAACAAGAGATAAATGTGTGCAGGCACCAATCAGCAGCTAGCTCTCACTAGTGTAGGATATGTGCGTATTCTTTTTAACAAGAGATAAATGTGTGCAGGCACCAATCAGCAGCTAGCTCTCACTAGTGTAGGATATGTGCGTATTCTTTTTAACAAGAGATAAATGTGTGCAGGCACCAATCAGCAGCTAGCTCTCACTAGTGTAGGATATGTGCGTATTCTTTTTAACAAGAGATAAATGTGTGCAGGCACCAATCAGCAGCAGCTCTCACTAGTGTAGGATATGTGCGTATTCTTTTTAACAAGAGATAAATGTGTGCAGGCACCAATCAGCAGCTAGCTCTCACTAGTGTAGGATATGTGCGTATTCTTTTTAACAAGAGATAAATGTGTGCAGGCACCAATCAGCAGCTAGCTCTCACTAGTGTAGGATATGTGCGTATTCTTTTTAACAAGAGATAAATGTGTGCAGGCACCAATCAGCAGCTAGCTCTCACTAGTGTAGGATATGTGCGTATTCTTTTTAACAAGAGATAAATGTGTGCAGGCACCAATCAGCAGCTAGCTCTCACTAGTGTAGGATATGTGCGTATTCTTTTTAACAAGAGATAAATGTGTGCAGGCACCAATCAGCAGCTAGCTCTCACTAGTGTAGGATATGTGCGTATTCTTTTTAACAAGAGATAAATGTGTGCAGGCACCAATCAGCAGCTAGCTCTCACTAGTGTAGGATATGTGCGTATTCTTTTTAACAAGAGATAAATGTGTGCAGGCACCAATCAGTAGCTAGCTCTCACTAGTGTAGGATATGTGCGTATTCTTTTTAACAAGAGATAAATGTGTGCAGGCACCAATCAGCAGCTAGCTCTCACTAGTGTAGGATATGTGCGTATTCTTTTTAACAAGAGATAAATGTGTGCAGGCACCAATCAGCAGCTAGCTCTCACTAGTGTAGGATATGTGCGTATTCTTTTTAACAAGAGATAAATGTGTGCAGGCACCAATCAGCAGCTAGCTCTCACTAGTGTAGGATATGTGCGTATTCTTTTTAACAAGAGATAAATGTGTGCAGGCACCAATCAGCAGCTAGCTCTCACTAGTGTAGGATATGTGCGTATTCTTTTTAACAAGAGATAAATGTGTGCAGGCACCAATCAGCTGCTAGCTCTCACTAGTGTAGGATATGTGCGTATTCTTTTTAACAAGAGATAAATGTGTGCAGGCACCAATCAGCAGCTAGCTCTCACTAGTGTAGGATATGTGCGTATTCTTTTTAACAAGAGATAAATGTGTGCAGGCACCAATCAGCAGCTAGCTCTCACTAGTGTAGGATATGTGCGTATTCTTTTTAACAAGAGATAAATGTGTGCAGGCACCAATCAGCAGCTAGCTCTCACTAGTGTAGGATATGTGCGTATTCTTTTTAACAAGAGATAAATGTGTTCAGGCACCAATCAGCAGCTAGCTCTCACTAGTGTAGGATATGTGCGTATTCTTTTTAACAAGAGATAAATGTGTGCAGGCACCAATCAGCAGCTAGCTCTCACTAGTGTAGGATATGTGCGTATTCTTTTTAACAAGAGATAAATGTGTGCAGGCACCAATCAGCAGCTAGCTCTCACTAGTGTAGGATATGTGCGTATTCTTTTTAACAAGAGATAAATGTGTGCAGGCACCAATCAGCAGCTAGCTCTCACTAGTGTAGGATATGTGCGTATTCTTTTTAACAAGAGATAAATGTGTGCAGGCACCAATCAGCAGCTAGCTCTCACTAGTGTAGGATATGTGCGTATTCTTTTTAACAAGAGATAAATGTGTGCAGGCACCAATCAGCAGCTAGCTCTCACTAGTGTAGGATATGTGCGTATTCTTTTTAACAAGAGATAAATGTGTGCAGGCACCAATCAGCAGCTAGCTCTCACTAGTGTAGGATATGTGCGTATTCTTTTTAACAAGAGATAAATGTGTGCAGGCACCAATCAGCAGCTAGCTCTCACTAGTGTAGGATATGTGCGTATTCTTTTTAACAAGAGATAAATGTGTGCAGGCACCAATCAGCAGCTAGCTCTCACTAGTGTAGGATATGTGCGTATTCTTTTTAACAAGAGATAAATGTGTGCAGGCACCAATCAGCAGCTAGCTCTCACTAGTGTAGGATATGTGCGTATTCTTTTTAACAAGAGATAAATGTGTGCAGGCACCAATCAGCAGCTAGCTCTCACTAGTGTAGGATATGTGCGTATTCTTTTTAACAAGAGATAAATGTGTGCAGGCACCAATCAGCAGCTAGCTCTCACTAGTGTAGGATATGTGCGTATTCTTTTTAACAAGAGATAAATGTGTGCAGGCACCAATCAGCAGCTAGCTCTCACTAGTGTAGGATATGTGCGTATTCTTTTTAACAAGAGATAAATGTGTGCAGGCACCAATCAGCAGCTAGCTCTCACTAGTGTAGGATATGTGCGTATTCTTTTTAACAAGAGATAAATGTGTGCAGGCACCAATCAGCAGCTAGCTCTCACTAGTGTAGGATATGTGCGTATTCTTTTTAACAAGAGATAAATGTGTGCAGGCACCAATCAGCAGCTAGCTCTCACTAGTGTAGGATATGTGCGTATTCTTTTTAACAAGAGATAAATGTGTGCAGGCACCAATCAGCAGCTAGCTCTCACTAGTGTAGGATATGTGCGTATTCTTTTTAACAAGAGATAAATGTGTGCAGGCACCAATCAGCAGCAGCTCTCACTAGTGTAGGATATGTGCGTATTCTTTTTAACAAGAGATAAATGTGTGCAGGCACCAATCAGCAGCTACCTCTCACTAGTGTAGGATATGTGCGTATTCTTTTTAACAAGAGATAAATGTGTGCAGGCACCAATCAGCAGCTAGCTCTCACTAGTGTAGGATATGTGCGTATTCTTTTTAACAAGAGATAAATGTGTGCAGGCACCAATCAGCAGCAGCTCTCACTAGTGTAGGATATGTGCGTATTCTTTTTAACAAGAGATAAATGTGTGCAGGCACCAATCAGCAGCTAGCTCTCACTAGTGTAGGATATGTGCGTATTCTTTTTAACAAGAGATAAATGTGTGCAGGCACCAATCAGCAGCTAGCTCTCACTAGTGTAGGATATGTGCGTATTCTTTTTAACAAGAGATAAATGTGTGCAGGCACCAATCAGCAGCTAGCTCTCACTAGTGTAGGATATGTGCGTATTCTTTTTAACAAGAGATAAATGTGTGCAGGCACCAATCAGCAGCTAGCTCTCACTAGTGTAGGATATGTGCGTATTCTTTTTAACAAGAGATAAATGTGTGCAGGCACCAATCAGCAGCTAGCTCTCACTAGTGTAGGATATGTGCGTATTCTTTTTAACAAGAGATAAATGTGTGCAGGCACCAATCAGCAGCTAGCTCTCACTAGTGTAGGATATGTGCGTATTCTTTTTAACAAGAGATAAATGTGTGCAGGCACCAATCAGCAGCTAGCTCTCACTAGTGTAGGATATGTGCGTATTCTTTTTAACAAGAGATAAATGTGTGCAGGCACCAATCAGCAGCTAGCTCTCACTAGTGTAGGATATGTGCGTATTCTTTTTAACAAGAGATAAATGTGTGCAGGCACCAATCAGCAGCTAGCTCTCACTAGTGTAGGATATGTGCGTATTCTTTTTAACAAGAGATAAATGTGTGCAGGCACCAATCAGCAGCTAGCTCTCACTAGTGTAGGATATGTGCGTATTCTTTTTAACAAGAGATAAATGTGTGCAGGCACCAATCAGCAGCTAGCTCTCACTAGTGTAGGATATGTGCGTATTCTTTTTAACAAGAGATAAATGTGTGCAGGCACCAATCAGCAGCTAGCTCTCACTAGTGTAGGATATGTGCGTATTCTTTTTAACAAGAGATAAATGTGTGCAGGCACCAATCAGCAGCAGCTCTCACTAGTGTAGGATATGTGCGTATTCTTTTTAACAAGAGATAAATGTGTGCAGGCACCAATCAGCAGCTAGCTCTCACTAGTGTAGGATATGTGCGTATTCTTTTTAACAAGAGATAAATGTGTGCAGGCACCAATCAGCAGCTAGCTCTCACTAGTGTAGGATATGTGCGTATTCTTTTTAACAAGAGATAAATGTGTGCAGGCACCAATCAGCAGCTAGCTCTCACTAGTGTAGGATATGTGCGTATTCTTTTTAACAAGAGATAAATGTGTGCAGGCACCAATCAGCAGCTAGCTCTCACTAGTGTAGGATATGTGCGTATTCTTTTTAACAAGAGATAAATGTGTGCAGGCACCAATCAGCAGCTAGCTCTCACTAGTGTAGGATATGTGCGTATTCTTTTTAACAAGAGATAAATGTGTGCAGGCACCAATCAGCAGCTAGCTCTCACTAGTGTAGGATATGTGCGTATTCTTTTTAACAAGAGATAAATGTGTGCAGGCACCAATCAGCAGCTAGCTCTCACTAGTGTAGGATATGTGCGTATTCTTTTTAACAAGAGATAAATGTGTGCAGGCACCAATCAGCAGCTAGCTCTCACTAGTGTAGGATATGTGCGTATTCTTTTTAACAAGAGATAAATGTGTGCAGGCACCAATCAGCAGCAGCTCTCACTAGTGTAGGATATGTGCGTATTCTTTTTAACAAGAGATAAATGTGTGCAGGCACCAATCAGCAGCTAGCTCTCACTAGTGTAGGATATGTGCGTATTCTTTTTAACAAGAGATAAATGTGTGCAGGCACCAATCAGCAGCTAGCTCTCACTAGTGTAGGATATGTGCGTATTCTTTTTAACAAGAGATAAATGTGTGCAGGCACCAATCAGCAGCTAGCTCTCACTAGTGTAGGATATGTGCGTATTCTTTTAACAAGAGATAAATGTGTGCAGGCACCCATCAGCAGCTAGCTCTCACTAGTGTAGGATATGTGCGTATTCTTTTTAACAAGAGATAAATGTGTGCAGGCACCAATCAGCAGCTAGCTCTCACTAGTGTAGGATATGTGCGTATTCTTTTTAACAAGAGATAAATGTGTGCAGGCACCAATCAGCAGCTAGCTCTCACTAGTGTAGGATATGTGCGTATTCTTTTTAACAAGAGATAAATGTGTGCAGGCACCAATCAGCAGCTAGCTCTCACTAGTGTAGGATATGTGCGTATTCTTTTTAACAAGAGATAAATGTGTGCAGGCACCAATCAGCAAGCAAGCTCTCACTAGTGTAGGATATGTGCGTATTCTTTTTAACAAGAGATAAATGTGTGCAGGCACCAATCAGCAGCTAGCTCTCACTAGTGTAGGATATGTGCGTATTCTTTTTAACAAGAGATAAATGTGTGCAGGCACCAATCAGCAGCTAGCTCTCACTAGTGTAGGATATGTGCGTATTCTTTTTAACAAGAGATAAATGTGTGCAGGCACCAATCAGCAGCTAGCTCTCACTAGTGTAGGATATGTGCGTATTCTTTTTAACAAGAGATAAATGTGTGCAGGCACCAATCAGCAGCTAGCTCTCACTAGTGTAGGATATGTGAGTATTCTTATTAACAAGAGATAAATGTGTGCAGGCACCAATCAGCAGCAGCTCTCACTAGTGTAGGATATGTGCGTATTCTTTTTAACAAGAGATAAATGTGTGCAGGCACCAATCAGCAGCTAGCTCTCACTAGTGTAGGATATGTGCGTATTCTTTTTAACAAGAGATAAATGTGTGCAGGCACCAATCAGCAGCAGCTCTCACTAGTTTAGGATATGTGCAGTATTCTTTTTAACAAGAGATAAATGTGTGCAGGCACCAATCAGCAGCTAGCTCTCACTAGTGTAGGATATGTGCGTATTCTTTTTAACAAGAGATAAATGTGTGCAGGCACCAATCAGCAGCTAGCTCTCACTAGTGTAGGATATGTGCGTATTCTTTTTAACAAGAGATAAATGTGTGCAGGCACCAATCAGCAGCTAGCTCTCACTAGTGTAGGATATGTGCGTATTCTTTTTAACAAGAGATAAATGTGTGCAGGCACCAATCAGCAGCAGCTCTCACTAGTGTAGGATATGTGCGTATTCTTTTTAACAAGAGATAAATGTGTGCAGGCACCAATCAGCAGCTAGCTCTCACTAGTGTAGGATATGTGCGTATTCTTTTTAACAAGAGATAAATGTGTGCAGGCACCAATCAGCAGCTAGCTCTCACTAGTGTAGGATATGTGCGTATTCTTTTTAACAAGAGATAAATGTGTGCAGGCACCAATCAGCAGCTAGCTCTCACTAGTGTAGGATATGTGCGTATTCTTTTTAACAAGAGATAAATGTGTGCAGGCACCAATCAGCAGCTAGCTCTCACTAGTGTAGGATATGTGCGTATTCTTTTTAACAAGAGATAAATGTGTGCAGGCACCAATCAGCAGCTAGCTCTCACTAGTGTAGGATATGTGCGTATTCTTTTTAACAAGAGATAAATGTGTGCAGGCACCAATCAGCAGCTAGCTCTCACTAGTGTAGGATATGTGCGTATTCTTTTTAACAAGAGATAAATGTGTGCAGGCACCAATCAGCAGCTAGCTCTCACTAGTGTAGGATATGTGCGTATTCTTTTTAACAAGAGATAAATGTGTGCAGGCACCAATCAGCAGCTAGCTCTCACTAGTGTAGGATATGTGCGTATTCTTTTTAACAAGAGATAAATGTGTGCAGGCACCAATCAGCAGGTAGCTCTCACTAGTGTAGGATATGTGCGTATTCTTTTTAACAAGAGATAAATGTGTGCAGGCACCAATCAGCAGCAGCTCTCACTAGTGTAGGATATGTGCGTATTCTTTTTAACAAGAGATAAATGTGTGCAGGCACCAATCAGCAGCTAGCTCTCACTAGTGTAGGATATGTGCGTATTCTTTTTAACAAGAGATAAATGTGTGCAGGCACCAATCAGCAGCTAGCTCTCACTAGTGTAGGATATGTGCGTATTCTTTTTAACAAGAGATAAATGTGTGCAGGCACCAATCAGCAGCTAGCTCTCACTAGTGTAGGATATGTGCGTATTCTTTTTAACAAGAGATAAATGTGTGCAGGCACCAATCAGCAGCTAGCTCTCACTAGTGTAGGATATGTGCGTATTCTTTTTAACAAGAGATAAATGTGCTGCAGGCACCAATCAGCAGCTAGCTCTCACTAGTGTAGGATATGTGGTATTCTTTTTAACAAGAGATAAATGTGTGCAGGCACCAATCAGCAGCTAGCTCTCACTAGTGTAGGATATGTGCGTATTCTTTTTAACAAGAGATAAATGTGTGCAGGCACCAATCAGCAGCTGCTCTCACTAGTGTAGGATATGTGCGTATTCTTTTTAACAAGAGATAAATGTGTGCAGGCACCAATCAGCAGCTAGCTCTCACTAGTGTAGGATATGTGCGTATTCTTTTTAACAAGAGATAAATGTGTGCAGGCACCAATCAGCAGCTAGCTCTCACTAGTGTAGGATATTGTGCGTATTCTTTTTAACAAGAGATAAATGTGTGCAGGCACCAATCAGCAGCAGCTCTCACTAGTGTAGGATATGTGCGTATTCTTTTTAACAAGAAATAAATGTGTGCAGGCACCAATCAGCAGCTAGCTCTCACTAGTGTAGGATATGTGCGTATTCTTTTTAACAAGAGATAAATGTGTGCAGGCACCAATCAGCAGCTAGCTCTCACTAGTGTAGGATATGTGCATATTCTTTTTAACAAGAGATAAATGTGTGCAGGCACCAATCAGCAGCTAGCTCTCACTAGTGTAGGATATGTGCGTATTCTTTTTAACAAGAGATAAATGTGTGCAGGCACCAATCAGCAGCTAGCTCTCACTAGTGTAGGATATGTGCGTATTCTTTTTAACAAGAGATAAATGTGTGCAGGCACCAATCAGCAGCAGCTCTCACTAGTGTAGGATATGTGCGTATTCTTTTTAACAAGAGATAAATGTGTGCAGGCACCAATCAGCAGCTAGCTCTCACTAGTGTAGGATATGTGCGTATTCTTTTTAACAAGAGATAAATGTGTGCAGGCACCAATCAGCAGCTAGCTCTCACTAGTGTAGGATATGTGCGTATTCTTTTTAACAAGAGATAAATGTGTGCAGGCACCAATCAGCAGCTAGCTCTCACTAGTGTAGGATATGTGCGTATTCTTTTTAACAAGAGATAAATGTGTGCAGGCACCAATCAGCAGCTAGCTCTCACTAGTGTAGGATATGTGCGTATTCTTTTTAACAAGAGATAAATGTGTGCAGGCACCAATCAGCAGCTAGCTCTCACTAGTGTAGGATATGTGCGTATTCTTTTTAACAAGAGATAAATGTGTGCAGGCACCAATCAGCAGCTAGCTCTCACTAGTGTAGGATATGTGCGTATTCTTTTTAACAAGAGATAAATGTGTGCAGGCACCAATCAGCAGCTAGCTCTCACTAGTGTAGGATATGTGCGTATTCTTTTTAACAAGAGATAAATGTGTGCAGGCACCAATCAGCAGCAGCTCTCACTAGTGTAGGATATGTGCGTATTCTTTTTAACAAGAGATAAATGTGTGCAGGCACCAATCAGCAGCTAGCTCTCACTAGTGTAGGATATGTGCGTATTCTTTTTAACAAGAGATAAATGTGTGCAGGCACCAATCAGCAGCTAGCTCTCACTAGTGTAGGATATGTGCGTATTCTTTTTAACAAGAGATAAATGTGTGCAGGCACCAATCAGCAGCTAGCTCTTACTAGTGTAGGATATGTGGCGTATTCTTTTTAACAAGAGATAAATGTGTGCAGGCACCAATCAGCAGCAAGCTCTCACTAGTGTAGGATATGTGCGTATTCTTTTTAACAAGAGATAAATGTGTGCAGGCACCAATCAGCAGCTCTCACTAGTGTAGGATATGTGCGTATTCTTTTTAACAAGAGATAAATGTGCGCAGCACCAATCAGCAGCTAGCTCTCACTAGTGTAGGATATGTGCGTATTCTTTTTAACAAGAGATAAATGTGTGCAGGCACCAATCAGCAGCAGCTCTCACTAGTGTAGGATATGTGCGTATTCTTTTTAACAAGAGATAAATGTGTGCGGGCACCAATCAGTAGCAGCTCTCACTAGTGTAGGATATGTGCGTATTCTTTTTAACAAGAGATAAATGTGCGCAGGCACCAATCAGCTGCAGCTCTCACTAGTGTAGGATATGTGCGTATTCTTTTTAACAAGAGATAACTGTGTGCCGGCACCAATCAGCTGCTAGCTCTCACTAGTGTAGGATATGTGCGTATTCTTTTTAACAAGAGATAAATGTGTGCAGGCACCAATCAGCAGCTAGCTCTCACTAGTGTAGGATATGTGCGTATTCTTTTTAACAAGAGATAAATGTGTGCAGGCACCAATCAGCAGCTAGCTCTCACTAGTGTAGGATATGTGCGTATTCTTTTTAACAAGATATAAATGTGTGCAGGCACCAATCAGCAGCTAGCTCTCACTAGTGTAGGATATGTGCGTATTCTTTTTAACAAGAGATAAATGTGTGCAGGCACCAATCAGCAGCTAGCTCTCACTAGTGTAGGATATGTGCGTATTCTTTTTAACAAGAGATAAATGTGTGCAGGCACCAATCAGCAGCTAGCTCTCACTAGTGTAGGATATGTGCGTATTCTTTTTAACAAGAGATAAATGTGTGCAGCACCAATCAGCAGCTAGCTCTCACTAGTGTAGGATATGTGCGTATTCTTTTTAACAAGAGATAAATGTGTGCAGGCACCAATCAGCAGCTAGCTCTCACTAGTGTAGGATATGTGCGTATTCTTTTTAACAAGAGATAAATGTGTGCAGGCACCAATCAGCAGCTAGCTCTCACTAGTGTAGGATATGTGCGTATTCTTTTTAACAAGAGATAAATGTGTGCAGGCACCAATCAGCAGCTAGCTCTCACTAGTGTAGGATATGTGCGTATTCTTTTTAACAAGAGATAAATGTGTGCAGGCACCAATCAGCAGCTAGCTCTCACTAGTGTAGGATATGTGCGTATTCTTTTTAACAAGAGATAAATGTGTGCAGGCACCAATCAGCAGCTAGCTCTCACTAGTGTAGGATATGTGCGTATTCTTTTTAACAAGAGATAAATGTGTGCAGGCACCAATCAGCAGCTAGCTCTCACTAGTGTAGGATATGTGCGTATTCTTTTTAACAAGAGATAAATGTGTGCAGGCACCAATCAGCAGCTAGCTCTCACTAGTGTAGGATATGTGCGTATTCTTTTTAACAAGAGATAAATGTGTGCAGGCACCAATCAGCAGCTAGCTCTCACTAGTGTAGGATATGTGCGTATTCTTTTTAACAAGAGATAAATGTGTGCAGGCACCAATCAGCAGCTAGCTCTCACTAGTGTAGGATATGTGCGTATTCTTTTTAACAAGAGATAAATGTGTGCAGGCACCAATCAGCAGCTAGCTCTCACTAGTGTAGGATATGTGCGTATTCTTTTTAACAAGAGATAAATGTGCGCAGGCACCAATCAGCAGCTAGCTCTCACTAGTGTAGGATATGTGCGTATTCTTTTTAACAAGAGATAAATGTGTGCAGGCACCAATCAGCAGCTAGCTCTCACTAGTGTAGGATATGTGCGTATTCTTTTTAACAAGAGATAAATGTGTGCAGGCACCAATCAGCAGCTAGCTCTCACTAGTGTAGGATATGTGCGTATTCTTTTTAACAAGAGATAAATGTGTGCAGGCACCAATCAGCAGTAGCTCTCACTAGTGTAGGATATGTGCGTATTCTTTTTAACAAGAGATAAATGTGTGCAGGCACCAATCAGCAGGTAGCTCTCACTAGTGTAGGATATGTGCATATTCTTTTTAACAAGAGATAAATGTGTGCAGGCACCAATCAGCAGGTAGCTCTCACTAGTGTAGGATATGTGCGTATTCTTTTTAACAAGAGATAAATGTGTGCAGGCACCAATCAGCAGGTAGCTCTCACTAGTGTAGGATATGTGCGTATTCTTTTTAACAAGAGATAAATGTGTGCAGGCACCAATCAGCAGCAGCTCTCACTAGTGTAGGATATGTGCGTATTCTTTTTAACAAGAGATAAATGTGTGCAGGCACCAATCAGCAGCTAGCTCTCACTAGTGTAGGATATGTGCGTATTCTTTTTAACAAGAGATAAATGTGTGCAGGCACCAATCAGCAGCAGCTCTCACTAGTGTAGGATATGTGCGTATTCTTTTTAACAAGAGATAAATGTGTGCAGGCACCAATCAGCAGCAGCTCTCACTAGTGTAGGATATGTGCGTATTCTTTTTAACAAGAGATAAATGTGTGCAGGCACCAATCAGCAGCTAGCTCTCACTAGTGTAGGATATGTGCGTATTCTTTTTAACAAGAGATAAATGTGTGCAGGCACCAATCAGCAGCTAGCTCTCACTAGTGTAGGATATGTGCGTATTCTTTTTAACAAGAGATAAATGTGTGCAGGCACCAATCAGCAGCAGCTCTCACTAGTGTAGGATATGTGCGTATTCTTTTTAACAAGAGATAAATGTGTGCAGGCACCAATCAGCAGCTCTCACTAGTGTAGGATATGTGCGTATTCTTTTTAACAAGAGATAAATGTGTGCAGGCACCAATCAGCAGCTAGCTCTCACTAGTGTAGGATATGTGCGTATTCTTTTTAACAAGAGATAAATGTGTGCAGGCACCAATCAGCAGCAGCTCTCACTAGTGTAGGATATGTGCGTATTCTTTTTAACAAGAGATAAATGTGTGCAGGCACCAATCAGCTGCTAGCTCTCACTAGTGTAGGATATGTGCGTATTGTTTTTAACAAGAGATAAATGTGTGCAGGCACCAATCAGCAAGTAGCTAGCTCTCACTAGTGTAGGATATGTGCGTATTCTTTTTAACAAGAGATAAATGTGTGCAGCACCAATCAGCAAGTAGCTAGCTCTCACTAGTGTAGGATATGTGCGTATTCTTTTTAACAAGAGATAAATGTGTGCAGGCACCAATCAGCTGCTAGCTCTCACTAGTGTAGGATATGTGCATATTCTTTTTAACAAGAGATAAATGTGTGCAGGCACCAATCAGCTGCTAGCTCTCACTAGTGTAGGATATGTGCGTATTCTTTTTAACAAGAGATAAATGTGTGCAGGCACCAATCAGCAGCAGCTCTCACTAGTGTAGGATATGTGCGTATACTTTTTAACAAGAGATAAATGTGTGCAGGCACTAATCAGCTGCTAGCTCTCACTAGTGCAGGATATGTGTGTATTCTCTTTAACAAGAGATAAATGTGTGCAGGCACCAATCAGCTGCTCTCACTAGTGTAGGATATGTGCGTATTCTTTTTAACAAGAGATAAATGTGTGCAGGCACCAATCAGCAGCTAGCTCTCACTAGTGTAGGATATGTGCGTATTCTTTTTAACAAGAGATAAATGTGTGCAGGCACCAATCAGCAGCTCTCACTAGTGTAGGATATGTGCGTATTCTTTTTAACAAGGGATACACATACACAGTCACACACATACACAGTCACACACAGTTACACACACACAAATATAAACACAGATACACAGTTACACACACACAAATATAAACACACACAGTTACACACACACAAATATAAACACAGATATACAGTGTGACAGGAACACTTTTAACCACGGTCTTCTAGGGCACAAATGCAGCACAGGACAATCCACTGTAGTTTAAAAAGCTTTATTTTTCACAGCAATAACAAACAGGCAGTTCATTTCCAAAAGAGGGAAATCCTTCCTCTGCAGCAAAGTTAAGTGCTTTTAAATGTGTCCCAGCACTTCACAGCATTCCACAAGTGCTTTGTAAAAATAATGTCCTTTTATAGTTCACAGGAACAAAAGTCTTTTACACAGTGCAACAAACACACACCAGCTTCTGTAGCTGTATATCTCTCTCTCAAGGCCTAAGTGAGGCTGCTATTTAAACCCTCACAACTTATAATTAGCCACACCTGTGATTAGCTGCAGGACAGCTTCACAGCTGTCTGGGATAATGGCCCACCCTCTCTCCAATTATCGCAAACCACAGGGACCCAGAACACAGTTTATCAACTGCATAATCAAATACACACTCTTTCTCCCTGGGGTTTTAACTGAAAGGAGAAATAGCATGTACAATGCTTGGTCTTAAATATCTTCCATTTATAACCATGCCTTGCTTTCTGTCACATATCCTCCCCCCCCAGCTCACACCCAGTGGGTTGAGCGACCATGGACATCAATGAATGTACCCGAGACAAACCATCAGCATTGCCCTGCAAAAGACCGGCCCTGTGCTCAACAGTAAAATTGAAGGGTTGCAAGCTAAGAAACCACCTAGTAACCCTTGAATTTGTTTCCTTATTCTGACTCATCCATGTGAGAGGAGTATGATCTGTTATTAATTTAAATTTTCTTCCCAACAGATAGTACCTAAGGGTCTCTAAAGCCCACTTAATGGCAAGGCATTGTTTCTCCACTATAGAATAGTTCTTTTCCTGTGAAATAAGTTTTCTGCTTAGGAAAAGGACAGGATGCTCTTCTCCCTGACACTCCTGCGAGAGAACTGCTCCTAAACCAACATCAGAGGCATCTGTCTGTACAATAAAATCTTTAGCGAAATTGGGGGTTACCAAAACTGGATGGGCACAAAGGGCATCTTTCAACTGCTTAAAAGCTTGTTCTGCTTCTGGGGACCATTTTATCATAATTGGGGCCCTTGCTTTTGTGAGATCCGTCAAGGGTGTCGCAATTGTAGCGAAATTCGGGATAAACCTTCTATAATAAACTAGTTATCCCAATAAATGCTCTTACTTGTTTTTTAGTTAGAGGCTGTGGCCAGTTCTGTATGGCCTCTATTTTTGTTGTCTGAGGTTTAACTAATCCTCTACCAATAGTATAACCCAAGTACTTAGCTTCCTGTAAACCAACAGTACATTTTGCAGGATTGGCAGTTAACCCAGCGGACCGTATTGCATCAAGTACTGCTTGAACTTTTGGAAGATGGGATTCCCAATCTGTACTATAAATTATAACATCATCCAAATATGCTGCCGCATAACGAACATGGGGTTTCAGAATTCTATCCATCATCCTCTGGAATGTTGCCGGGGCCCCATGTAAACCAAATGGCAACACCGTATACTGAAATAAGCCCTCTGGGGTTGAAAAAGCTGTCTTTTCCTTTGCTTGACTAGTGAGAGGCACCTGCCAATACCCTTTCGTTAAATCAATTGTAGTGAGATAACGTGCTTTTCCTAGCCTTTCTATTAACTCATCTACTCTAGGCATTGGGTAGGTGTCAAATTTGGAAACACAATTAAGCTTACGAAAGTCATTACAGAACCTTAATGAACCATCCGGCTTTGGAACAAGCACGATTGGACTGTTCTACTCACTTTGTGATTCCTCAATTACCCCAAGCTTTAACATTTTTTCTACCTCCAGTTTAATAGCCTTTCTACGAGCCTCAGGGACCCTATAGGGTTTAAGGCAGACCTTCTTCCCTGGTTCTGTTATTATGTCATGCTTAATAACATTAGTTTTTCCCGGTACCACAGAAAATACCTCTTTGTTTCTTCTAATAAAATCCTTGACCTCTCGCTTCTGATGTACAGATAGGGTTTCTGATATATTTACCTCTGGTTCAGTTACAGGGAGTTCTGTAGGTTTTAAGGCAACTAAAACTTCCCTATCTTTCCAAGGTTTTAACAGATTTATATGATATATTTGCTAAGGTTTCCTTCTCCCTGGCTGACTTACTTTGTAATTAACATCACCCACTTTCTCAATTATCTCATATGGGCCCTGCCAAGTAGCCAAGAATTTATTTTCAACTGTAGGGACCAGAACTAACACCCTATCCCTAGGTTGAAACACCCTGGCTCTAGCATTACGGTTGTAGCTGTACTTTTGTGCTTCCTGTGCTTTTCCCATATGTTCCCTTACAATGGGCATGACAGCTTCCATACGATCCTGCATTTGGGAAATATGTTCAATAATACTTCGATAAGGTGTTATCTCTTGCTCCCAAGTCTCTTTAACTATATCTAGTAATCCCCTGGGATGCCGCCCATATAACAGTTCAAATGGGGAAAAACCTGTAGAAGTCTGGGGAACCTCCCTGATAGAGAACATTAAATAGGGTAACAGAAGGTCCCAATTTCTCCCATCTGTGTCAATTACTTTTCTTAGCATACTTTTGAGAGTTTTGTTAAACCTTTCTACTAAACCATCAGTCTGAGGGTGATATACTGAGGTCCTTAGTTGTTTTATGCCAAACAACTTACACAATTCTTTTGTAACCCTGGACATAAATGGAGTTCCTTGGTCTGTCAAAATTTCCTTAGGTATCCCGACCCTGCTAAACATTAGCATGAGTTCTTTTGCTATGGACTTTGCAGAGCTGTTACGAAGGGGAACTGCCTCAGGATAGCGTGTAGCATAATCAAGGATTACCAGTATATACTGATGTCCTCTAGCAGATTTAACCAACGGACCCACCAAGTCCATAGCAATTCTTTCAAAAGGCACATCAATTATAGGCAAGGGCACTAAAGGGTTACGAAAATCTTTAGCAGGAGCTGTAAGTTGACACTTAGGGCATGAAGCACAATAATCCTTGATGGCTACAAATATCCCTGGCCAATAAAACCTTCTAAGAACTCTCTCTTTGGTTTTCTCAACTCCCAAATGCCCCCCTAGAATGTGGTTATGTGCAAGATTTAAAACAGTGTTCCTAAAAGTCTGGGGCACCAAAAGTTGTTTAACAATGTCTGTTCCTTTCTTCTCTACACGATATACCAAATCATTAACTGCTTCAAAATAAGGATAGGATAATACATTTCCTGGCTGTGTCACAACATCATTTATAACCCTGATATTATTTCTTGCCTCTACCAATGTTGGATCCTCCCATTGGGCTTTTTTAAAATTACCAGGGCCACCAACCAGATCTATCAAATCATCAATATTTTCCGAGCTAGTACTTGGTACTTCATTACTCTGAGAAGGTTGATCACCTACTAATACAGGCATAGGGCAATAAATCTTATTTTTCTCCTTTTCAATGGAACCCCCTTCAAAATTAGTTTCAGAGAAAGGAAATACATAAATATCAGAAGTTTGACATATTTCTGGAGATTCCCATAACTCCAGAAATTTTGGAAAATCTCTCCCTATCACCACCTCATGGGCTAAATTTGGTACTACACCAACACAATATTTTAATTTACCACACTGAGTCTCAATCTCCACCTCAGCTGTAGGATATTCCCGTTTATCTCCATGAACACAGATAATTCCCATTTTTTCCCCATAATCTAATATTGTATCTGGTACTAAAGATTTAGCCACTAGTGTGACCATACTTCCTGAATCAAGCAAAGCCCTAGACACTTTACCATTAACCATCACAGTACACCAATGGGAATCATTATTAACAGAGCTGTTGCTATTAGACAATAGTGAATGTGCAACATTACAGTCCATAAATTCATCTTTATCACAGTCTCTAGCAATATGCCCAACCTCATTACATTTAAAACATCTTACAGGTTGGTTATATTTAAATGTTTCCTTAACTCCTGGGGAAATGTCTCTGGTGTTTTGCCTATACACCTGCTGCTCTCTTATCCCCTTTATCCCCTGAACAGTCTTACCAGTTCTTGCAGAGCTCTGGGACTTGGGATTGTGGGGCTGATCCATTGAAGATTGTTGCAAAACTTCTCCTGAAGCAATAAATCTTTCGACCAATACAATCAACTGATCCGCTGTTTGAGGATCACCTTGATTAACCCACCGCCGCAGGGAAGTAGGTAATCCACGCTGAAACCGGTCCATCACCAGCAGTTCCACTATTTTGGTAGCCGAATTAACCTCTGGTTGCAGCCACTTCCTGGCAAGGTGTATAAGGTCGAACATCTGGGATCTTGCAGCATTATGAGATGAAAACATCCAGGAATGGAATCTTTGTGCACGGACTGCCGAAGTCACCCCCAGGCGTGCAAGGATTTCTGCTTTCAATTTCTCATAGTCACCGGCTTGTGCTGGCTCTAAATCAAAGTAGGCCTTCTGAGGTTCACCACTAAGAAATGGCGCAAGTATACTCGCCCACTCAACTGTCGGCCATTTTTCTCTTTCTGCTGTGCGTTCAAATGCCAAAAGATACGCCTCAACATCATCAGCTGCTGTCATTTTTTTGAAGATAATGACTAGCCCTTATTACTCTGGAACCTTGGCTGCCACCAACATATTCAGAGTTCAGTCTTTCTGATATGGCTTGAACCTCTCGTTGCAGAGTCTGTGTAGCACTTTGCTGCTCCTCCCGGGTCTTCCTGAATGTCTCAGCTTGCACAGCAGCCATCTGTTGAATCAACAATTCAGTGTTCTCCTTCTGTGATTTAGCCAGCAGCATAGCACTCTCTGACTGGGCCAAGACCAACTGTTGCAGTGCTGCACTATTTTCAGCAGCTTTTCTGTTAGTCTCCTGCTGTATAGCATTAGAATGGATCAAAGCTTTAATGACTTCCTCCATGTTGCTTGCAGATTATTATGCCCACAGACATACAACGTGGTTGCCCGTATTCTCCACCAAGTGTGACAGGAACACTTTTAACCACGGTCTTCTAGGGCACAAATGCAGCACAGGACAATCCACTGTAGTTTAAAAAGCTTTATTTTTCACAGCAATAACAAACAGGCAGTTCATTTCCAAAAGAGGGAAATCCTTCCTCTGCAGCAAAGTTAAGTGCTTTTAAATGTGTCCCAGCACTTCACAGCATTCCACAAGTGCTTTGTAAAAACAATGTCCTTTTATAGTTCACAGGAACAAAAGTCTTTTACACAGTGTAACAAACACACACACCAGCTTCTGTAGCTGTATATCTCTCTCTCAAGGCCTAAGTGAGGCTGCTATTTAAACCCTCACAACTTATAATTAGCCACACCTGTGATTAGCTGCTGGACAGCTTCACAGCTGTCTGGGATAATGGCCCACCCTCTCTCCAATTATCCCAAACCCCAGGGACCCAGAACACAGTTTATCAACTGCATAATCAAATACACACTCTTTCTCCCTGGGGTTTTAACTGAAAGGAGAAATAGCATGTACAATGCTTGGTCTTAAATATCTTCCATTTATAACCAGGCCTTGCTTTCTGTCACAACAGTTACACACACACAAATATAAACACAGATACACAGTTACACACACACACACACACATATAAACACACATACACAGTTACACACACAAATATAAACACACACAGTTACACACACACAAATATAAACACAGATACACAGTTACACACACACACACACACACAAATATAAACACAGATACACAGTTACACACACACAAATATAAACACAGATACACAGTTACACACACACACACACACACACAAATATAAACACAGATACACAGTTACACACACACAAATATAAACACAGATACAGTTACACACACACACACACAAATATAAACACAGATACACAGTTACACACACACACATACACAGTTACACACACACACACACACACAAATATAAACACACATATACAGTCACACACAAGTTACATTACAATTACACTGCTCACTTTACAATGACAGCACAATCCTCCTCAGCACAGCCATCCCAATTCCTCTAACCTAATGAAGTAGAATCCCAGGCATTGAACTTTAGCTTAGATAATGAGTGGAGCACAAATTTGCGCTTTTGTGAGTAATACCAGCATATGCAAATTACAAATTAGGTGCAATGCGAACGCAACCTCCCGTTCATTATCGATTAGTTGGTTATCGATTAGTTGTTCTCTTCTCTGAGTCAGTTTGGCGTGCACACTGTTCTGTTCGGCGCTGCAGCGTGTGGGAGTTTCAGGACACGGTTATAACAGGGGAAGACTGACAATATCGCTGTACTCTCATGTTCCTAGCTTTCCCTCACACTACATATAAACCCTGTGCTTTTAGTGGGGATCAGTGCCCGGTGCCACACGGGGAAGTGCCTAATGTAAGCAGCGCTAGGTGCCTGTCATGGTCACTGCCCAGGCTGGCTGGATCCTTTCCTATGGATCTGCAGCACCTCCCGGTTGGATGCAGGTGGCAGCTCTAGCGCTCGGATGTCCATGTCAGATCGGACAACGAATGCGACAAAAGCAGAAGCTGCTCAGTTATCTCAGGGGCAGCGCACAACCAATGCTGGATTAGAGGAAATACTCCGCTGCTCCATAACCCTGTCTGCCTGCTCTGATGAGGTGGACAGAGATCGCCACAACTGAGTACAATTGAGTACGATCGGGTTGATTGACACCCCCGTGCTAGCGGCCCATTGGCCGCGAGTCTGAAGGGATCGGCATTGCACCAGCAGCTTTTGTGAGCTGCTGGTGCAATGCTTAATATGGAGAGCGTATTGCTCTCCGCATTTAGCGATGTTTGTCGGACCTGATCCGCCCTGTCGGATCAGGTCTGACAGACATATGATAAATAGGCCTCATAGTATTTCTTCATTCAATGATCTTAAACAAGTATATAATGTTAGTAATTTAGACATTTATAGCAGTGGAGGCTGGTCCATTGGGACAGCATGGGCAATGCCCCACAAGAATATTTTGGGGGACAAATAAAATGTGTATTTAAGAAAATAAAGTTTATTAAAAAAAAAAAAAATCCAAATGTAAAGCTGGTGGCAAAGATGGGTAATACACAGCCAATCACGCGCGGTCAGGAGCTGTCAATCTCCTCGGTCTGACTAGAGCGAGGAGATTGAATTTCGCCACATTAGAGGTGGTGAAAAGGCTAGGGAAGCAGCGGTCTGGTGACCGCTGCTTGATAAATGACGGCAAGCAAGTTCTTGTGAGAACTTGCAGCCGTAGGGCGTTAATAAATCTAGCCCTTAGTGCAGAAACAATAGGTTAGCGCTGCGGAATCTGTTGCCGCTCTACAAATAACCGATAATAATAATAATAATAATAGGTATCAATTTTGTGCAGTATGCAGATGCTTATGGCCCCATTTATATTTAGGAAAATTCATTGCAATAAAGTCCCTTATTATAATCTGTGTAATATTTATTTGTTTAATGACTTAATGACCAGCCCTTATTGCTAATAGCGAGTTATATACACACTCACAAACATATAAATGCACTTTATTGCAATGATCTTGCCTAAGAAAAGTGGACTGTATATTACACCAAATTTATATCTATTCCTAGATTGTCTAATTTAAGTTGCTACCTATCAAGATAAAAAAATATATATATTTCCAGTGTATGGGCAGAACCATATAGGGGTGGGGCTTAATTTCAAGGGGTGGGGTCTAGCGCCCCACCATTTTAAACATCCACCAGCCACCACTGATTTATAGCTATTTCCAAGTACGGCATTTTCTAAACACTGTTAATCTAGAGGTTTTTTAATCAAAATTGGGAGGGTATATATATACACACACTGTGATTAACTTGTTCCAGCAAAGTAATTCCTAAATTTCATGATGGTACAAATTAATGCTACAAAAAGATTGGCATGGTGCAAATCACATATAAAACTGATCAATAGAGCATATATTGCCCCAAAGGAGAAAGGAAAAATAATTATCTGACTGGGTATACAAGATGTAATTTTCCATTGGCTGATTTGCTGCATCTGGTATTGCCCTAAAGTGATGATGTTATGGGGCAAGATAATGTTTTGGTTGTCAAGGCTACTTAAACAATAACAAATTATGCTAAAAATGGAAGTAATTGTCTCTCATTACTTTTCACTGCTACATATAGAGCATGCATAAGGCTCATTTTGAGCCGTGGATCTCTGATTCTAAGTAGCTCTATGTTACAAGTAGCGGAGTTACTCACTGGAGTTAGAAACTGGAGGTGGAAACTGCAGACCAACAAACAGGTAAACTTAATAACTATACTTCTACACAATGCTCTCTATGACTTTTCTGCTCTCTCTGTCTGCCCTTCCCTATAACAACAATCCCCAAATTATGCTGTCCTCTCATGAACTACTTTGTTTCCTTAGAATTACTTCCCCATCTAACTCTCCTGTGTCTAGTCATACGCGCTCCTACAAATCTCACTCTCACCTTCTGTCACTCTCACTGCTACTACTGCTGGTGATGTCTCTCCTAACCCTTGCCCTGCAGCAATCACCACACTCTTACATTCTTGCTCCATCTCCCACTGCATAAATTCTAGGTCACAAAATACCAACAATCTCATCTCCATTAACACACAGCGTCTATCCCATCCCTTTTCTTGTGCCCTCTGGAATGCTCTCTCCATCTGTAACAAACTTACAACTGTTCATGACCTGTTTGTTTCCAAAGCTTTCAACCTCTTAGCAATTACTGAAACCTGGCTATCTTCCTCTGACACTGCTTCCATTGCTGCTCTCACACACGGTGGTTTCCACTTTAGCCACACACCTAGGCCAGGTGAGAGACATGGTGGCGTTGTTGGCATCTTACTTTCACCCTTCTGCTCCTATCCCCATTTCAATCTCTCTCCTTTTCTTCCTTTGAAGTCCAGTGCATTTGCCTGTTCTCCCCCCTCTCTCTCAGAGTGGCAGTTATCTATCGCCCCCCTGGACCAACCTCCAAATTCCTTGACAACTTTTCTGCCTGGCTTCTTTACTTTCTCTCTACAAATACACCTGCTCTAATCCTAGGGGACTTCAACATCCCCATTGACAACCTATCTACCCCTGCTGCCTCTAAACTTCTCACACTCACTAACTCCTTCGGCCTCTCACAATCCACCCTATTCCCTACCCACCACGATGGGCACTTGATTGATCTGTATTCTCTTATCTCTCTCTGATGTTGCCTGTCACCCATTTCCCATCTCAGACCACCATCTACTCACCTTTAATCCTAATATAGATGCTAAACCTACTTCCCCCTCTTGTCCTCGCACCAGTAGAAATCTACACACTGTGGACCCTCCCCAACTCTCCAATCTTATTCAAATATGCCTCCCCCACACTTCCA
Source organism: Bombina bombina (assembly GCF_027579735.1). NCBI lineage: Eukaryota > Metazoa > Chordata > Amphibia > Anura > Bombinatoridae > Bombina > Bombina bombina. The sequence goes on from NC_069503.1 coordinate 68,766,356, forward strand.
CAATATCCTTGCTATAACCTACTATAACAATACTCTCTCCGCTGCACTTGACACTCTCACTCCACCCAACCTCACAAAGCCCCACATCGTCAGCTCCAGCCCTGACATTCCCAACAAACACACCACCTACAAAAATGCTCCCGCACTGCTGAACGTGCCTGGAGGAAATCCCGCTCTGAACCTGATTTCATGCATTATAAGTTTATTCTTTACTCTTACACCTCCCTCTGCCCTTCACTTAGCTAAGCAAACCTACTTCTCTTCTCTTCTCTTATATCCACTCACTCTTCAAACCCCAAAAGACTATTCTCCATTTTCAACTCTCTCCTCTACCCACCTGCACCTCCCCCCTCATCCGCATTTAGTGCTCAAGACCTTGCTGACTATTTTTTCAATAAAACACTTGCCATCCAAAGAAACATCCCAACACAAACCTGCAATCTCCCAACTCCACTCCCAGTCACCCCCTCTGCCACTCTCTGCACCCTCCTCCCAACCACTAAGAGTGAAGTGGCTTCCCTTTTGTCTTCCTCACACCTCACTACCTGCCCACTTGACCCTATTCCTTCACATCTAATTCCTCCTCTGTCTACCACCCTCACTCCAGCTCTTACTCACATATTCAACCTATCCCTTTCTTCCGGCTCATTCCCTGCCTCCTTCAAACATGCAAAGGTTACCCCCATCCTCGAAAAACCCTCCCTTGACCTTAACTTCCCTGCAAACTACCGCCCCATATCACTGCTCCCACTAGCTTCAAAACTCCTTGAAAAACTAATTTTCAATCACCTAACCCAATTCCTGTCCTCCAACTCATTGCTCGACCCCCTGCAATCTGGCTTCCGTACCCAACACTCAGCTGAGGCTGCACACACCAAGGTTACTAACTATCTCCTTAATGCTAAAAACAAAGGCTACTACTCTATACTCATCTTATTTGACCTCTCTGCTGCCTTCAACACTGTTAACCACCCCCTTCTCCTACGCACTCTCAGCTCTCTTGGTCTCTATGACACTGCCCTCTCCTGGATTCACTCTGATCTCTCTAACAGATCCTTCTCCATCTCTTTTGCTGGTGACTCCTCCTCTCTATTGCCTCTGTCTTTTGGAGTACCTCAAGGTTCTGTCCTGGGTCCTCTACTCTTTTCTATTTACACTTCTTCACTGGGTAAACTTATCAACAGCTATGGCTTCAGCTATCACCTCTATGCTGATGATACCCAGATCTACCTTTCCACCCCTGCACTCTTTCCTTCTGTCAATTCTCACATCAGCAACTGCTTATCTGGCATTTCCTCTTGGATGGCTTCTCACCACCTAAAAATAAACATGTCCAAGACCGAACTACTTCTAATTCCCCCCTCTAACTCTACTCAAGTTTCTAATTTTTCTATCACTGTTGGCGGCACCACTATCTCCCCATCACCCCAAGTCCGCTGCCTTGGAGTCACGCTTGACTCAAATCTGTCCTTCATTCCCCACATCCAATTGCTCTCTTCATCCTGCCGCAACCACCTACGCAATATTTTCAAAATTTGTCCTTTTCTGAGTGCTGAAACTACTAAACAGCTAATCCACTCCCTGGTAATTTCCTGACTTGACTACTGTAACAACTTACTAACTGGCCTCCCTCTCTCCTGCCTCTCTCCCCTGCAATCCATCCTAAATGCATCTGCCAGGCTAATCCACCTCTCTCGACACTCTGTTTCTGCTGCACCTCTCTGTGAGTCCCTTCACTGGCTCCACATTCACAACAGAGTTAAATTCAAAGCCCTGACCAATGCTGCCCCACCCTACCTGTCCTCAATCATCAACAAAGATACTCCTGCCCGCCCCTTATGATCCAACAAGGACCTGCTTCTTGTGTCGTCTACCATCACCTCCTCTCATGCTAGACTACAGGACTTCTCTCGTGCTGTACCAACCCTCTGGAATGCACTTCCTAGGGGTGTCAGACTTGCCCCTAACCTCTCCTCCTTTAAACGTTCCCTAAAGACCTTCTTGTTCAGGGAAGCTTATCACCCTACTTAGTAACAAACTAACTTCACTTAACTAACAGCTGCTCTCTATCTCCTCACTTATTTCATTCTCACCTTTGCAGCCCCCACCTCCTGTTTCCCATCCCCCTACCCATCTAGATTGTAAGTTCCTACAGTTATAGGGCCCTCAATTCCCCCTGCATTTCTCTGTAAAATTTTGTCTTATCGTATTTTTTCTCCATTGTACTGTTATCCTTGTACCCATGGGCAGCGCTGCGGAATCTGTTGGCGCTTTATAAATAATAATAATAATAATATCATTCTCAAAAGAAATAGGAAATATAGTATTCATTTATTTTATAATAGTTTGTGCAAGGAATGTTATTTTCTTTTCCTGGAATGATAAAAAGCATCCTAATTGTCTTTGTTTCTTAAAAATGTACAGTCCAAATTAATTTTAGAACAATATGAGACCACATCAGAAAAAATAAATTAAAAAATGTATTTAATATTAAAATGGAAAGATTCTTCTAATATTCTACGAACAGGTTAAATAGGTATCATGACATAGTGTTCCTTTGGGAGCAATACCGATATGCTTCTAGACAGAACTAGTGAGAACAAGACTGGACATTTACCTGTGTTGTGGAGCTGGGCCTATTGGTCCCCTTGCGGACTTGAGGAGACGACAGCTGTAGAGGTCATCTGTATTTCCACTTAATAGCCTTGAACTAAAATTTGTAATATAACGAAATAGGTTGAAACATTTGAGAAAAAGCCAATGCAGAACCCTGGGCAATTTTGAGATTTTAAGATTTTAATTTTCATAATATTGAAATACTGTTGTTATTGTTTTTCTTTTGTTATTTTCTTTGATTATTTTTTGACTCCTGACAGAGGTTATGCATCCGAAAGTCTAGAATGTTTGTAACAAAGAGTTATGTATGAAAAGTATATTTGTTTTAACCACGATCGACATAGAAACAACGATTATTTTACAAAAGAATTTTATTGTTGGTTATGGTTATATGCTAACTTTGATCTGTTTGACGTTATTTTTGAATCTGGACTGATGGTGCATACCGGAAAAGCTAGAATGTTAGATACAAAGTGCCAGGTATATGTATAATGTATGTATAAACCACAGATATCGCAGAAGACATAAGGGACTTTCCAACAAACTTTACTTCTGGATGTGGTTAAATCACCAATGTATACAAGGTATTTTGTCATGTCGATAATCTGTTTTGTATGTTAAAATTCAAATAAAAATAAAACATAAAAAAAAAAAAAAATAATAATAATAATATGGGGCAGAATTATTGTATTCCAGTTTCTTGCACCCTAAATAGATGGCATTTATATGTTAATATGCCCAGTATTGTTATTAAAATTGTTCATTCATGAATATATCTACTGATTTTATCAGTACTTCATATCTGTTTGTATGCATTTACATTTATTTAAACATGAGTTATAATTATTCATCTATCTCCATGGGTTGCACCTTCATAAAACAATACAAAAATAATAATAATATGGGGCAGAATTATTGTATTCCAGTTTCTTGCACCCTAAATAGATGACATTTATTATGTAAATATGCCCAGTATTGTTATTAAAATTGTTCATTCATGAAAAAAAAAAAAAAATGTATTTAAAAAATGTGGATGCTTCATTACTGACTCTCCAGTCTTGTTACAAATGCAGTATATAGTCCTCTTTCAGAATATGTCTAGAACAGGGGTCGCCAACCTTTCGGACCTCAGGGACCACTAAACACAAAATTTTGAATCCCGTGGACCACTAACATTAATTTTTTAGGTTCAAACCTCTATGATGTGTGTGTGTATGTGTGTATATATATGTGTATATATATATATATATATATATATATATATATATATATATATATATATATATATATGTTTACATTATGTATATATTTACACATTTTTAAGAATTCTTTTTTGGAATTAACTAACTGAATGACAGAACTGAGAGAATATTTCCAAAAGACAGATGAAGGGTGAGTGCCAACTTTTGAGCTGGAAACAGAGAGGCAGAAAGTGTGTGTGGGGGGGGAAATAATTATGTTTAAAAGGACCACAAGACTTTCAAGTTACCTCCCCAGTTAGGAATTATTCAAAACTACTTATGATCATGGACAGACATTGGAGTCATAAATTAAGTACAGTATATTTTAGAAAGCTCTCAATAAGGATGTGAGCTAAACCACGACTGATGATCCTGGCAATTACTATAATACTGGTGGGACATGGCTAATCTGCTGGATGGCAATTACTGGAATTCAGGTGGAATGGCTTTGTGTGCAGGAAAATTATTAGAACGGAAAATAATAAAGTCCATCTGAAGGAATTAGGAAAACTACTACAAAGAGACAGTTAAAGGGAAGAAAATAAATGAAATATGAGGAAAAAAAGTAAGATTTTCTTTTTTTTATATACTTTAACCCTTTAAGGACACAGCTTTCAGTTTGCTCAATTGTTTTATGATGGAAAAATTCTGTCATATGTCCTTAAGAGGTTAATTCCACTATTTCAAGCCAAGACTATACCAACCTCTGCTGGCTTTAGAATGGAAGCCTCTTCCTCTGAGCAGCCCGCCGGGCAGGAGGAGTTAAAAAAACAATCTAGCTACGCAAGTTGTGTAGTACTGCAAAACATGCGTAGTGAGATTGTAATTTAACTCCTCCGTCGGTTTTCATTGATGTCCAGCCAGGCGGTGACACCATCAGAGGAGATTAATCCCTGCTTGATGGTGTCAAGGACCACCAACATCTTCTTGTGGATCACCAGTGGTCCATGGACCGCTGGTCTAGAAGATGATACTTAGAGGAGAAATAGTCAGAGTAATCCTTACAGGGATAATATTTGATGGGAGGGTTTTGGTTTTTTCCCTTCTTTCTTTATTTTCTTATGTTATGCAAAATAAAACTAAATAATGTTATAAGAGGAAAATCCTTGCTTTGCTAATTTAGCTAAGATTTGTTATTATTAAGCAAAACAAAATTATTCATAGTTACTTGCTCTGCAAAGCCCTGTGGGGCAATATTTCCTTCTTTTGTTATTCTGTGTTGAATTAATAAATATATATATTAAAACAAACAAAAAACAACTCCTTACTAGCACAGAGAGAAGCACATTAATGTGTATTAATTCCCTGGGCAGAACAGAGAGCTACAATGTGTATTAACCCTTCACTAGCACAGAGAGCGGCACAGTGTGTATTAACCCTTCACTAGCACAGAGAGCAGCACAGTGTGTATTAACCCTTCACTAGCACAGAGAGCGGCACAGTGTGTATTAACCCTTCACTAGCACAGAGAGCAGCACAGTGTGTATTAACCCTTCACTAGCACAGAGAGCACCACAGTGTCTATTAACCCTTCACTATCACAGAGAGCACCACAGTGTCTATTAACCCTTCACTAGCACAGAGAGCACCACAGTGTCTATTAACCCTTCACTAGCACAGAGAGCAGCACAGTGTGTATTAACCCTTCACTAGCACAGAGAGCAGCACAGTGTCTACTAACCCTTCACTAGCACAGAGAGCAGCAGAGTGTGTATTAACCCTTCACTAGCACAGAGAGAACCACAGTGTCTATTAACCCTTCACTAGCACAGAGAGCAGCAGAGTGTGTATTAACCCTTCACTAGCACAGAGAGCTGCACAGTGTGTATTAACCCTTCACTAGCACAGAGAGCAGCACAGTGTGTATTAACTCTTCACTATCACAGAGAGCAGCAGAGTGTGTATTAACCCTTCACTAGCACAGAGAGCACCACAGTGTCTATTAACCCTTCACTATCACAGAGAGCAGCAGAGTGTGTATTAACCCTTCACTAGCACAGAGAGCAGCACAGTGTGTATTAACCCTTCACTAGCACAGAGAGCAGCACAGTGTGTATTAACCCTTCACTAGCACAGAGAGCAGCACAGTGTGTATTAACCCTTCACTAGCACAGAGAGCAGCACAGTGTGTATTAACCCTTCACTAGCACAGAGAGCAGCACAGTGTGTATTAACTCTTCACTAGCACAGAGAGCACCACAGTGTGTATTAACCCCTTCACTATCACAGAGAGCTGCACAGTGAGTATTAACCCCTTCACTATCACAGAGAGCAGCACAGTGTCTATTAACCCTTCACTATCACAGAGAGCAGCAGAGTGTGTATTAACCCTTCACTAGTACAGAGAGCAGCACAGTGTGTATTAACCCTTCACTAGCACAGAGAGCAGCACAGTGTGTATTAACCCTTCACTAGTACAGAGAGCAGCACAGTGTGTATTAACCCTTCACTAGCACAGAGAGCAGCACAGTGTGTGTAGCGGAGAGCAATATTAAAATACTCCCAATAACCGGACGAAACACAGTTTGGGAGTCAATAACTCACGACCCAGCCAGTTTTCAGGTTTAAACAGAATGACATTTATTAAAAGGCTATGCCTAGTATTTATGCAGGTTTGACCCCCCCCCCAGATCGGGGGGGGTTGAAAGAATGCTGTACATTAGATGAAGGGAACACACCCTTGACATGATACAATAGATTTACCTTGCTTAAGCTGATAACAATTTAAACACAAGACACATTTGGCTTTTCTTATCACCTAAGCCTTTGCTCTCTGAGGGTGATTAAACAATGGACTGTTTATCAATAACATTAATGACAGTGCACAATAGCTGAGGCTAAAGCTGAACACAGTTAACTCTTTCAGTGCTGACAGAAGGGTCTGTCACATCTACATAGCACAATATACAGCCTATAGACAACCTTTCTTACGTTATAGTCCAGAAGTGGCTAGGTTTGCCACAATGCTCCCCCAGAACCAAGCCGGCATACACAGTCTGATCCCAACGGACCGGCTTGGGGATGTCCGGGGCAACAACTTTCGGCTCAAGTAAGCTACGGGGTGTTCTCCGCCATCTGCTCCAACTTGGCTCAGTACTGCCCCCACCCCAAACATGGAAGCGTCTCTTCCCGGAGGGACTGGGCTTGGGTAGTCACAGGGTTAACATCAGCGGGATCCATGGGAGCATAGGCAGAAACAAGGGGGGCCAAGTCATTTCCAAGGAGAACATCAGCAGGTAAGTCCTTCTTGACCCCCACATTCACAAGTCTAGCGCCCACTCCCCAATCCAAATGTACCCTGGCAACGGGTAGGCGGAACACAGTGCCCCCTGCTACCCTCACAGCCATAGTGTCTCCAGTGTGCTGTTTCTCAGACACCAAGTTCTCTTGAAGCAAGGTCATGGTAGCACCAGTATCCCGTAGACCACTGACCTCCTTCCCATTCACTTTAACCCGCTGCCGGTTATTCCGGTGGGCAGCTTGCACGGGGTCTGCTTCATGTAGGCTGCCCCAGCATTCTGGCGCCTCTACGTAGCGGGCCGCAGGCTGAGGATTATGTGGGATTCCGCCGGCGGGTCTTCTCCAGGACTGTGCTTGATTTGCTGCGTTTAGGGGACACTCTGGTCTTTTGTGCCCTAGTCGCTTACATCCAAAGCACCGAATAGGTTGTGAGTAGCCCCGCGAATTGAACCGGCCTCTCTGAGGGTAGTTCGTGGCCGGAGGCCATGTGGTATAGCGGTGCACCGGGGGTTGGTAACTGGCAGCTGCTGGGGTGACTGGGGGTCTGTACTCCACTCTAGCAGTGGGCAATCGGTATACTGCTCCCCCTGCCCCTCGTACTGCCACGGATCCGCCAGTGGGTGCTGTATCCGGCACCAAATGGGGAGCTATCAGGGTTAAAGTAGCTCCCGAATCCCGAAGTCCCTGGACCGACATCACCTCATGCAGAATTCCCAGGGGTTCCTCGGCTTGGGTGCTCAACACCTCATGAGCGGCTGGCTCCGTTTGGTAATGGTGAGCAGCCGCCCTTGGGGCCAGGTTCTGTCTGACCTGGTTCCAAGCTTGTTTGCTCCGATTTTGGGTGCACTCACGTGCCATATGTCCCCACTGCTTGCAGGTGTGGCATTGTATATTAGCCCGTCCGTTGTTAGGCTGTAGTCCATGGTGCCTCCTGGCATCAAAATGCTGGTCTGCTAATCTGGCTGCTTCGGTTAAGGTGAGGGGTTTTCGATCTCTCACCCATTCTTGGGCTTCTGGGGACAAGCCGTTAAAGAATTGCTCCAACAGCATCAGTTGTCGCAATTCTTCCATGGTGGTAGCTTGGCTGGCCTGTATCCACCCTTGAGATGCTTGATCCAGCTTGTGGGCCCACTCTGCATGTGAATCTCTTTCTGGCTTGCGCAGGCCTCTAAACTTGCGCCGGTATGCCTCTGGGGTAATGGCATATCTTTCCAAGATCGCTCTCTTCACTTTAGCGTAATCCTTGCTGTCCTCCCTGGGTACAGCGCGATACGCTTCCGCTGCCCTACCGGCTAGCTTGCCTGCTAGCACCGGCACCCATACGGACTGCTCCAAATCATGTAACTCGCACAGTCTCTCAAAATCCTGTAAATACCCATCAATCTCATCCTTCTCCTCACAAAACATTTTAAATGCATGGTATGGGATTTTGGGTCTTACTGGGTTGCTGAGTGCGTCCAAAATGTATTCTGCTCGGGAGGATGCATTCCGCGGACTGTGTGCCATCACGTACTCCTGCACATCTGCCATTACCACGGATAGCATATCCCGTGGTACAGGTTGGGGTAAAAATTCCAGCCTGGTCCTCATTTCCCTCTGGTATAGGGTCTCCTCCATGGCTGCTGGAGGCGTAGCGTTGCGAGCTCTGTCTCCCTCCATCAGCTCAGCAATTAATATAGCCTTGGGTTTGCTGCTGCCTATCTTTCCCCTGGCTTCTAGCAGTTCCTTTTACATTTGTCTCTTTAGCTTAGAATAATCCATCTCCATTCACTTCGGTCCCTGGTACTCCTTCCATCTTAGTCAGTATTGTAGTAATCCCCCTCTTCCTGAGGTTACTGGCTTGTGTAGTTGCTCTTATGGGCGATAAGGTTCATTCCGTCGCTGCCACCAATTGTAGCGGAGAGCAATATTAAAATACTCCCAATAACCGGACGAAACACAGTTTGGGAGTCAATAACTCACAACCCAGCCAGTTTTCAGGTTTAAACAGAATGACATTTATTAAAAGGCTATGCCTAGTATTTATGCAGGTTTGCCCCCCCCCCAGATCGGGGGGGGTTGAAAGAATGCTGTACATTAGATGAAGGGAACACACCCTTGACATGATACAATAGATTTACCTTGCTTAAGCTGATAACAATTTAAACACAAGACACATTTGGCTTTTCTTATCACCTAAGCCTTTGCTCTCTGAGGGTGATTAAACAATGGACTGTTTATCAATAACATTAATGACAGTGCACAATAGCTGAGGCTAAAGCTGAACACAGTTAACTCTTTCAGTGCTGACAGAAGGGTCTGTCACATCTACATAGCACAATATACAGCCTATAGACAACCTTTCTTACGTTATAGTCCAGAAGTGGCTAGGTTTGCCACAGTGTGTATCAACTCTTCACTATCACAGAGAGCAGCACAGTGTGTATTAACCCACACAGAGAGCAGCACAGTGTGTATTAACTCTTCATAATCACAGAGAGCAGCACAGTGTGTATTAACCCTTCACTAGCACAGAGAGCAGCACAGTGTGTATTAACCCTTCACTAGCACAGAGAGCAGCACAGTGTGTATTAACCCTTCACTAGCACATAGAGCAGCACAGTGTGTATTAACCCTTCACTAGCACATAGAGCAGCACAGTGTGTATTAACCCTTCACTAGCACAGAGAGCAGCACAGTGTGTATTGAACCTTCACTAGCACAGAGAGCAGCACAGTGTGTATTAACCCTTCACTAGCACAGAGAGCTGCACAGTGTGTATTAACCCTTCACTAGCACAGAGAGCAACACAGTGTGTATTAACCCTTCACTAGCACAGAGAGCAGCACAGTGTGTATTAACCCTTCACTAGCACAGAGAGCAGCACAGTGTGTATTAAACCTTCACTAGCACAGAGAGCAGCACAGTGTGTATTAACCCTTCACTAGCACAGAGAGCTGCACAGTGTGTATTAAACCTTCACTAGCACAGAGAGCAGCACAGTGTGTATTAACCCTTCACTAGCACAGAGAGCTGCACAGTGTGTATTTATTCTTCACTGGCATAGAGAGCAGCACAGTGTGTATTAACCCTTCACTAGCACAGAGAGCAGCACAGAGTGTATTAACCCCTTCACTGGCACAGAGAGCAGCAGAGTGAATTAACCCCTTCACTAGCACAGAGAGCAGCACAGAGTGTATTAACCCCTTCACTAGCACAGACAGTAGCACAGTGTGTATTAACCCTTCACTAGCACAGAGAGCAGCACAGTGTGTATTAACCCTTCACTAGAACAGAGTGCAGCACAGTGTGTATTAACCCTTCACTAGCACAGAGAGCTGCACAGGGTGTGTTAACCCTTCACTAACACAAAGAGTTGAACAGCACTTAGTATCCCATTGATGGAGTAACATGCATTAAAAGAACAATATATTTAACAATTATAAACTTTTTAAGAAGACCAGAAAGTGACTAAAACGTTTTATCACACAATACACAGCCTGACTCACTCACCCAGCATCAGCTGCACAGGAAGTAAATAGGAGGGGAACAAAGGTCCGTTCAATACTGAACTACATCTCCCAGAATACACGCAGAGAAGTCACATGTTAAGCAACAGCCAATCAGACAAAAGAAGAAATGCAATCATTTCAAAGAGAAATTGGATGCTTTTTAACATTGTTTAAATGCTGCAAATTAATAAAATTAGTAACTGAGCCCATTGTCACTGTCATATCCTCTGCTAGTACATTACAGTTACACTATATACATAAAGCTACACAATATATATTAGCACTTTCACTAGCACTGAGCCCATTGTCACTGTCATATCCTCTACTAGTGCATTACAGCAACACTATATACATAAAGCTACACAATATATATTAGCACTTTCACTAGCACTGAGCCCATTGTCACTGTCATATCCTCTACTAGTGCATTACAGCTACACTATATACATAAAGCTACACAATATATATTAGCACTTTCACTAGCACTGAGCCCATTGTCACTGTCATATCCTCTACTAGTGCATTACAGCTACACTATATACATAGGCTTACCATAATTTTTAAAGGTGAAACTGGGACCACCTGGTGCGGTGCCAGTGGGGGTGTGGTCAGGGCATGGTCAAGGGGCATGGCGATTACGGGTCCTTTTAAAGTAGTAGCTTTTATATGCATAATGTTTTGTGGATACTCTTCCCTTCCTCAGTTTAAATAGCCCATAACACCACCCCTAGTGAAAAAGGCACCATTACGTTGTCATGGCAACCCATACACAACATGAGCAAATAAATCATTCATCTAAATCTCAGATTCTAAATAATGCCAAACATCAATCATAATTACAAATTTCATAAAATAGTGAAAAGCATATACATCACACAATTTAATATCTGCAGTGTAATATATGTTTTATGTGTCTAATTAAGGAACAGAGCCAAATACTGATAAGGCATAAATACAACATTGAATGTAATAAGTCAAAAAGAAACACGTAAGTACCTGCTAAAGCTGTTTAAGAGGCCACGCTATACCATAACGCAGGAAGTTTACAGCCAAAATGCTATTCTGCATGAAGTAAAGCAAGATCCACGCCAAAAATCCTACCTGTCTGCACTTCCTGGTCATACCCATAGTATTCCCCTAAAAGTGTATTACTGTCAATGACACCAAGGGTCAGGGGGGTTTAAATTCTTAGAAAAATAAACCAAGTAGTACTACAAAATTAAAAAAAACCTATGCCGCTCACTCAGCCTGTATTATTAAATGTAAACTTTGAAGGACACGAACGTTAAGCTAAGCAGGGCTGTATGTAACAAAGTACCAGCATCCAACTATGCTGGAGAGTCATAGTCTAGTCATTTTGAAACATGTGTCCGGGTTTCAGGCGGTCGGAATCCGGACACATGATTTGAAACCCGGAGGTGGCAACCTTACTGGGACAGAATGAACAACCGGGTGGGACACTGGGACAGCGCCTCCAAACAGGGACAATCCCAGTAAAAATGGGACTTCTGGTAAGCCTATATATACATAAAGCTACACAATATATATTAGCACTTTCACTAGCACTGAGCACATTGTCACTGTCATATCCTCTACTAGTGCATTACAGCTACACTATATACATAAAGCTACACAATATATATTAGCACTTTCACTAGCACTGACCCCATTGTCACTGTCATATCCTCTACTAGTGCATTACAGCTACACTATATACATAAAGCTACACAATATATATTAGCACTTTCACTAGCACTGAGCACATTGTCACTGTCATATCCTCTACTAGTGCATTACAGCTGCACTATATACATAAAGCTACACAATATATATTAGCACTTTCACTAGCACTGAGCCCATTGTCACTGTCATATCCTCTACTAGTGCATTACAGCTACACTATATACATAAAGCTACACAATATATATTAGCACTTTCACTAGCACTGAGCCCATTGTCACTGTCATATCCTCTACTAGTGCATTACAGCTACACTATATACATAAAGCTACACAATATATATTAGCACTTTCACTAGCACTGAGCACATTGTCACTGTCATATCCTCTACTAGTGCATTACAGCTACACTATATACATAAAGCTACACAATATATATTAGCACTTTCACTAGCACTGAGCTCATTGTCACTGTCATATCCTCTACTAGTGCATTACAGTTACACTATATACATAAAGCTACTCAATATATATTAGCACTTTCACTAGCACTGAGCACATTGTCACTGTCATATCCTCTACTAGTGCATTACAGCTACACTATATACATACAGCTACACAATATATATTAGCACTTTCACTAGCACTGAGCACATTGTCACTGTCATATCCTCTACTAGTACATTACAGCTACACTATATACATAAAGCTACACAATATATATTAGCACTTTCACTAGCACTGAGCACATTGTCACTGTCATATCCTCTACTAGTGCATTACAGCTACACAATATACATAAAGCTACACAATATATATTAGCACTTTCACTAGCACTGAGCTCATTGTCACTGTCATATCCTCTACTAGTGCATTACAGCTACACTATATACATAAAGCTACACAATATATATTAGCACTTTCACTAGCACTGAGCACATTGTCACTGTCATATCCTCTACTAGTGCATTACAGCTACACTATATACATAAAGCTACACAATATACTAGCACTGAGCACATTGTCACTGTCATATCCTCTACTAGTGCATTACAGCTACACTATATACATAAAGCTATACAATATATATTAGCACTTTCACTAGCACTGAGCACATTGTCACTGTCATATCCTCTACTAGTGCATTACAGCTACACTATATACATAAAGCTACACAATATATATTAGCACTTTCACTAGCACTGAGCCCATTGTCACTGTCATATCCTCTACTAGTACATTACAGTTACACTATATACATAAAGCTACACAATATATATTAGCACTTTCACTAGCACTGAGCACATTGTCACTGTCACATCCTCTACTAGTGCATTACAGCTACACTATATACATAAAGCTATACAATATATATTAGCACTTTCACTAGCACTGAGCCCATTGTCACTGTCATATCCTCTACTAGTGCATTACAGCTACACTATATACATAAAGCTACACAATATATATTAGCACTTTCACTGGCACTGAGCCCATTGTCACTGTTATATCCTCTACTAGTGCATTACAGCTACACTATATACATAAAGCTACACTATATATATTAGCACTTTCACTAGCACTGAGCCCATTGTCACTATCATATCCTCTACTAGTGCATTACAGCTACACTATATACATAAAGCTACACAATATATATTAGCACTATTACTAGCACTGAGCACATTGTCACTGTCATATCCTCTACTAGTGCATTACAGCTACACTATATACATAAAGCTATACAATATATATTAGCACTTTCACTAGCACTGAGCACATTGTCACTGTCATATCCTCTACTAGTGCATTACAGCTACACTATATACATAAAGCTACACAATATATATAAGAAGCCCCGGAAGGAATAAATTGAGGGCAGGGGCATGTGACCACACTGCAGGCCAATTAGCAGTGGGTTGCTGGGCAGAATTGGGTGGAGGTGGAGCAGTAAAGGAGTTAGGGGGTTGGTGAGGCGGAAGCCAGATCAGTTCCCATTTTGAAGCGGGAAAAGCTGCAGCAGGATGGAGAGCGTGAGCCTGTTACTGGAGCGGGTAAGGACCCTGGTAGCAGAGAAGGGTATTACCTGGCTCCAGCAGAGGCTCTTTGAGGAGGGCAGTGGTTCCGGTGCGGCCACGGCTTCGGAGGAGCCAGCGGGGACTTCCAGGCAGGAGGAGTACAGTCGGCCGGTGAGGCGGACAAGGCTGCCGGTGCGGCTTAGCCCAGGTGACGGGGGGAGCCGTTAGGGCGGAGGAGGGCAGATGCGGCCAGTGAGGGAAGCGGCAGGAGGTCGGGAGGCCAGAAGAGGGCCGCGGAGGAGCTGGGTACGTCACCGGTATCTGCAATTGGCAGCTGGGGTGCGCTGAGGCGCAGAGTGTTAGAGAGCAGTTTAGTCGGAGGGGAGGGGGGAGAGGGGGGAATGACAGGGGCGCAAGGAGCTGTTGTAGGGGATAGGGGAGGTGCGGTGGCAGTAGCCAGGAGCGGAGGGAAGAGAAAGGGGGGTGAGATGGGGGGGACTGGTCTGGCAGGTAGTGGGGGAGCGGGTGTGAGCAGCGAGAGAGGTGGAGTGAGGGAGAGAGGTATTGAGAGCAGCATTAGGTCTAGTGGGAGAGCAGCTGGAAATTGTGTGAGTGGTGGAGGGAGGGATAAAGGGAAGGAAGGAACAGTTAGTGGCAGTGGGGGAGCTGGAGGTAGTGGTATGAGAGGGGGGGGAGGGAAAAAGGGGAATTGAATAATGCTAGGGTAGGTGGGGGGAGGGGAAGAGGAGGAATGGGGAGAGGGCAAGCTAAAGGTAGAGGTCAGAAAGGAAAAGGGTGGGTAGGCGTAGTGTAGGGGGAGACACCAGGGGGATGGGGGAGGCTGTTGAAGCTTTGGTGCAGGATATCAGGGAAAGGGATAGGCTTGTAGAGGGTAGGGGGGTAGGAGGGAGAGGGGGTACGGATAACAGTAATGGCAGGGTGGCTAGGAGTGGGGGAAAAAGGGTTGAAAAAAGGAATAATCTGGAAGTTAATGAGGGTGTTGATTATGTTTCAGATCTGGAGCAGTCGGACGGCATCACGGCCAAAAGGCCGGGGTTGCCTGTGGAGCAGTCTTCATTGCAGGAGCTGGAAGAGGACGTCCTGTGGATGAATGAATCCTACAGTAACTTCGCAGGAGAAGAGTCACAAATGGAGCAACAGACGGAACCGGAGAGAGCGGCACAGGTAGGCGAGATGGCTGCTTTAATGCAGTTGCTGCATTCACTGGTGCCTGGGGGAGGACACGAAACTCAGAATGAGGGACAAGTTGGGGGGACTAGTGATGAGCGGGCTAGAAGTAGGGGAAGGGAGAGGGAAGACACTAGGGGGCAGAGACATCATTCAATTCATTCTTCACAGAGGAGGAGTGGAGGTACAGGTGGTTAGGGCAGAAGGGAGAGGAGCAGGAGCAGAGGTGGACGGCGGAGGGAGAGATCCCGGTCGCCAAGGACAGACTACAGGGAGCGGGGAAGGCACACGTCCCCCACATGGGGCAGGCTGGATAGAGGTCGGGAACATACACGAAGGAGGGAAGTTTCCAGGTCTTGTAACAGTGGTGAAAGGGGGAGAAGTTCCGCGGGTGGCGTGGCGGAGAGGAGGAGAGAGGCTACAACGGTGGTTCAGGAGCCTGAGGCAAGGCCGTCAGGTGAGACGGCGGGTTGCCTGCAAGGGGGAAAGGAAAAGGAGGATGCGGGGGGTGTGTATGATGTGGTGATGAAAGGTTTGAAGGAGCTGGTGGCTCAATTAGAGGAAAAAAGGAAGGTTGGGGGAGATGTGGGGACAGCGGCGGGAGCATGGGTACCGACAGGAAAGGAGGTTAGTGTACCGGCGGGGGGAGCCCCCTCGGGGAGTGTGGGGGAAAAAGGGGGGCCGGTGACGGCGGCAGGTGCAAGGTGCTAAAAGTGGCAGATCAAGCTTTGCGAAGGCCTTGCTTGTGCTCGGTGGGACCATTGGGGATACATTTGAGTAAAGAGGTAAAGGAAAAGATCTGGAAGAGGGAGTTTGTGGAGGTTTTTTCTTTGTTGCCTCTGGACCACTTTATTGAGATAAAGGAGGATCCTAAGGGTGAACAGGGGAAGAAAGAGGAGGAGGAGAGAAAGAAAAAGTGGAGGAAATTACCTAAAACTTTTTTAAACTGGACTAGGGCCTTTTGCATATTGGCCAGTGTAATGGGGGAGAAATTCCCCGATCAGAGTTCGGCGATGTTCTGCTATTTTGATGAAATAGCAGGGGTGCAAAGAACGTATGGGGGACTTGCTTGGTGGCGGTACGATGAACAGTTCCGCCAGAGGTTGGCGGTTCGGCCGGAGATGCGGTGGGACGACCAGGAAATGGGTGTGTGGTTGGAGTTGATGACTCCGTTGAGGGGGCAGTCCTTTCGGAGCGGAGGAACAGGGGGTAGTGGAGCGGCGGTGGGGGCCACAGCAGTGGCAATTAAAAAATGCCTCTGTTTCCAGTTTAATGAAGGGGTGTGTAGGTTTGGAGCGGCGTGCAAGTACAAGCACGAGTGCTCGGGATGCGGAGGGGCACACTCTGGTGCAAAGTGTTTCCGGAAGGGAAAGGGGAGTGGAAAAGGGGGTGAGGGTGCTGCTGCGGGCTCGG
This sequence comes from Bombina bombina, assembly GCF_027579735.1. Classification (NCBI taxonomy): domain Eukaryota; kingdom Metazoa; phylum Chordata; class Amphibia; order Anura; family Bombinatoridae; genus Bombina; species Bombina bombina. The sequence continues at coordinate 68,783,242 of NC_069503.1, forward strand.
ACCCCGGTGAGAGTAAGAGAGATGGTCCCGTGGCTAAGGCAGTACTGTAGGAAAAAGGGGAGAGCCGGGGATGCGGAACTGTTGCTGGCGGGTTTCAGTTCAGAGTTTCGTATCCCTTTCGAAGGGGCAAGGGGATCTGGGATTCCAGGGAATTTGAAATCGGCGGAGCAATTCCCGGAGGTGGTACGGGGGAAGTTAGAGAAAGAAGTGGTGCTGGGGAGAATGGCGGGCCCCTTTAAGGAACCGCCGTTCCCCAATTTGAGGGTATCCCCGTTAGGGGTGGTTCCAAAGAAAGCGGCGGGGCAATTTAGGATGATTCACCATTTGTCTCATCCTAAGGGCTCGTCGGTTAATGATGGGATTGACCCGGCATTGACTGCTGTGCGGTACGCATCCTTTGATAAGGCGGTGAGTGTGGTCTTGAGGGCAGGGATAGGAGCATTGTTGGCAAAGGTGGATGTGGAGGCAGCCTTTCGGCTTTTACCGGTTCACCCGGTGTGTCATCATTTGTTGGGTTGCCATTTTCAAGGGGAATTCTTCGTGGATTTGTGCTTACCCATGGGATGCTCCATATCCTGTGCGTACTTTGAAAAATTCAGTACTTTCGTGGAATGGGTGGTGAAGGAGAAGGCAGGCAGGACATCGGTGGTCCATTACCTGGACGATTTCCTGTTTGTGGGGGCAGCTGGTTCGGGAGTTTGCGAAACATTGTTGGAAACTTTTGAGGAAGTGGCGGGGCAGTTTGGGATTCCGATTGCCCCGGGGAAGACAGAAGGTCCGGTAACTAAGTTGAGTTTTCTGGGGATCCAGATTGACTCTGCCTTGATGGAATTCTCGTTGCCCTGGGAGAAGGTGGTGGACCTGAGAGAGGTCATAAATGGGATGCTAGGGAAGGTGAAGGTTTCGTTGAGGGAGTTGCAATCGCTCCTGGGCAAGCTTAATTTTGCCTGTCGGGTAATCCCAGTGGGGAGGGTGTTCGGTAGGCGCCTAGCGTTGGCGACGGTGGGGGTGAGGGCGCCGCACCATAGGATCCGCCTTTCAAAAGAATTGAAAGAGGACCTGAGAGTGTGGTTGGTGTTCCTGGAGGAGTTTAATGGGCGGTCGTTCATTCAGGTGGGGCCGGTGTCGGATGAGGTGTTGCACCTATACACGGGATGCTTCTGGAGCCCATGGATTTGGGGCATATTTTGATGGCAGATGGTGTGTGGGGACTTGGCCGGAGGAGTGGAAGGAACACGGTTTGACCAGGAACTTGGTGTTCCTAGAACTGTTTCCGTTGGTGGTGGCTGTGATTGTGTGGAAAGATGAGTTGAGGGACAAGAAGGTGACGTTCCATTCTGACAACCTGGGAGTGGTATTTGCGATCAATAAGATGACAGCGAAGTCGAGACCGGTGATTCGGCTCCTTCGAGTGTTTGTGCTGGAATGCTTGAGGGGGAATGTGTTTTTTCGAGCAGTGCATGTACCGGGGAAGCAGAATGTGATTGCTGACTCTCTTTCCCGGTTACAGTGGCAGAAGATTCGGGAGGCAGCCCCGGAGGCGGAGTTGGAGGGGGCAGAATGCCCACGGGCATTGTGGCAGATGGACTTCTCAAAGGATTAAAATTGGTGAGAGGGGCGTTAGCCCAGAGTACTTTAAAAGCTTACGTGCCAGTATGGAAACGGTGGTTTTGTAGGCTGTACAGGGATGGGGTTAGGCTGTCTAAAGAGGAGTGGGTGTGGTATTTAGTTGATTGGGTGCAGGAATGGAAAGAGGTGAGGATGTCAAAATCCATGGTGAATCGTCAGGTGGCCGCGTTAGCCTTTCTGTTTAAGCTGATGGGGTGGGTAGATTTAACTAAGGAATTTTGGGTGAAGTTGGCAGTGAAGGCTGTTTGTAGAGGTGGGGCTAGGGGGGACAAAAGACGTCCGCTAGTATTTGGTTTACTGTTAAAGGTGGTGGGGGCATTGGAGGAGGTATGCAATTCAAAGTTTGAGTATTATTTGTTTCGGGCGGCTTTTGTTTTAGCCTTTTTCGGAGCTTTCAGGGTGTTGGAATTGGTAGGGGCCAATAGGAGGGACAATGGTGGTCTCGGGTGGCGTGACGTGGTGGTATCAGAGCAGGAAGTGTCTATTTGGCTGAGAAAATCTAAGACGGATCAAGAAGGTGTGGGGCGAATGATCAGGTTATTCGCTATTGGGGGAGTTTGTTGCCCAGTAAGTTCTCTGGGGGACTATCTGAGAATTAGGCCGGGGGGTGAGGGCCCTTTATTGAGACATGAGAATGGAGGAGCGCTGTCTAAATATCAGTTTGGGGCGGTGCTTAGGAGGGCTTTGTTCACAGCGGGGGTGGATCCGAAGGACTTCGGATGCCATTCGTTTAGGATAGGCGCGGCAACTGAGGCGCATGAATTGGGGTTGAGTGAGGAAGTGGTGAAGAAGGTGGGAAGGTGGAAGTCTGGGTGTTTTAAGCGTTATGTTAGGCCAAACATGATAGTATAGTTCTTGTGTTTTTGACAGGTCCAGTGCAGTGTTGGATAGTGGGCCACTCTTTCATTTACTGGGCGAGGAAGGCAGCAGCGACAAAGGAAGGGGGAATCCAGTTGGGACTTCCTAAGGAGCAAGCCGGGGTAAAATGGTTTGGAGTGAGAGGGCTCAGATGGGACGGGGTATTGCCTACAGTGTGTAAGTACGCCAGGCTGTACAGGCCTCCTGACATTTTGGTAATACACGCGGGAGGAAATGATTTGGGGTTTATGGCTCAGAAGGACTTAATTGAGCAGTTGAAAGGTGGCATGAGAAGGCTGAAGGTTTTGTTTCCAAAGGTAGTAATTGTGTGGTCAGAAATTGAGACAAGGTTGGAATGGCGTTCAGCGTGGGATGTCAGGAGGCTGGACTTATCCAGAAGAAAAGTTAATAGGACTCTATCAGGTTTTGTTTCTCAGTTGGGGGGTTTTGGCATTCGCCATGTCGAATTTGAAGGGGAGTCGGGCAGATGTTTTTTTCTCAAAGATGGGGTGCATCTCAATGAAGTGGGGTTGCACTTGTTCAATTTTAACATGAAAGAGGGGGTACAGAAGGCCTTAGCCCGGGTGGGCGGTGTCCGACTTTAGGTCGGCCGGTGGCGGGTGCTGGCCTTATCAGGCGAGTTTTAGGTGGTAATGGTACCTCATCGGACGATGGGAGAGAGTTGAAGAAAAGGGGGCGTGTCTGGCAACAGCCAGTGGAAGGCACGTGTGGTGGGATGATGGGCAGCACCCCAGGGCTTGTAACCACATTGGTTAAGTGGTTGATTATTTGTAAACATTTGTTGTGTTAATAAATGCGGGCTGCGGCCTTTTTGTACCCCAACGTTGGTTATGTATTATTGTTTGCATGAAGAGTGCAGAGTGTGTGAGTCAAAGAAGCCCCGGAAGGAATAAATTGAGGGCAGGGGCATGTGACCACACTGCAGGCCAATTAGCAGTGGGTTGCTGGGCAGAATTGGGTGGAGGTGGAGCAGTAAAGGAGTTAGGGGGTTGGTGAGGCGGAAGCCAGATCAGTTCCCATTTTGAAGCGGGAAAAGCTCCCTCCCTCCCTCCCTCCCTTTGTTTAAGATTTGAGGTTGTCGCAGCTGGGGGGCGGGTGCTGGCCTTATCAGGCGAGTTTTAGGTGGTAATGGTACCTCATCAGACGATGGGAGAGAGTTGAAGAAAAGGGGGCGTGCCTGGCAACAGCCAGTGGAAGGCACATGTGGTGGGATGATGGGCGGCACCCCAGGGCTTGTAACCACATTGGTTAAGTGGTTGATTATTTGTAAACATTTGTTGTGTTAATAAATGCGGGCTGCGGCCTTTTTGTACCCCAACGTTGGTTATGTATTATTGTTTGCATGAAGAGTGCCGAGTGTGTGAGTCATAGCACTTTCACTAGCACTGAGCACATTGTCACTGTCATATCCTCTACTAGTGCATTACAGCTACACTATATACATAAAGCTACACAATATATATTAGCACTTTCACTAACACTGAGCCCATTGTCACTGTCATATCCTCTATTAGTGCATTACAGCTACACTATATACATAAAGCTACACAATATATATTAGCACTTTCACTAGCACTGAGCCCATTGTCACTGTCATATCCTCTACTATTGCATTACAGCTACACTATATACATAAAGCTACACAATATATATTAGCACTTCACTAGCACTGAGCACATTGTCACTGTTATATCCTCTACTAGTGCATTACAGCTACACTATATACATAAAGCTACACAATATATATTAGCACTTTCCCTAGCACTGAGCAGCACATTGTCACTGTCATATCCTCTACTAGTGCATTACAGCTACACTATATACATAAAGCTACACTATATATATTAGCACTTTCACTAGCACTGAGCACATTGTCACTGTCATATCCTCTACTAGTGCATTACAGCTACACTATATACATAAAGCTACACAATATATATTAGCACTTTCACTGGCACTGAGCACATTGTCACTGTCATATCCTCTACTAGTGCATTGCAGCTACACTATATACATAAAGCTACACTATATATATTAGCACTTTCACTGGCACTGAGCACATTGTCACTGTCATATCCTCTACTAGTGCATTACAGCTACACTATATACATAAAGCTACACAATATATATTAGCACTTTCACTAGCACTGAGCACATTGTCACTGTCATATCCTCTACTAGTGCATTACAGCTACACTATATACATAAAGCTACACAATATATATTAGCACTTTCACTAGCACTGAGCACATTGTCACTGTCATATCCTCTACTAGTGCATTACAGCTGCACTATATACATAAAGCTACACAATAAATATTAGCACTTTCACTAGCACTGAGCACATTGTCACTGTCATATCCTCTACTAGTGCATTACAGCTACACTATATACATAAAGCTACACAATATATATTAGCACTTTCACTAGCACTGAGCACATTGTCACTGTCATATCCTCTACTAGTGCATTACAGCTACACTATATACATAAAGCTACACAATATATATTAGCAGTTTCACTAGCACTGATCACATTGTCACTGTCATATCCTCTACTAGTACATTACAGCTACACTATATACATAAAGCTACACAATATATATCAGCACTTTCACTAGCACTGAGCACATTGTCACTGTCATATCCTCTACTAGTGCATTACAGCTACACTATATACATAAAGCTACACAATATATATTAGCACTTTCACTAGCGCTGAGCACATTGTCACTGTCATATCCTCTACTAGTGCATTACAGCTACACTATATACATAAAGCTACACAATATATATATTAGCACTTTCACTAGCACTGAGCCCATTGTCACTGTCATATCCTCTACTAGTACATTACAGCTACACTATATACATAAAGCTACACAATATATATTAGCACTTTCACCAGCACTGAGCACATTGTCACTGTCATATCCTCTACTAGTGCATTACAGCTACACTATATACATAAAGCTACACAATATACATAAAGCTACACTATATACATAAAGCTACACTATATACATAAAGCTACACAATATACATAAAGCTACACTATATACATAAAGCTACACTATATACATAAAGCTACACAATATACATAAAGCTACACTATATACATAAAGCTACACTATATACATAAAGCTACACAATATACATAAAGCTACACAATATATATTAGCACTTTCACTAGCACTGAGCACATTGTCACTGTCATATCCTCTACTAGTGCATTACAGCTACACTATATACATAAAGCTACACTATATACATAAAGCTACACAATATATATTAGCACTTTCACTAGCACTGAGCCCATTGTCACTGTCATATCCTCTACTAGTACATTACAGCTACACTATATACCTAAAGCTACACAATATATATTGGCACTTTCACTAGCACTGAGCACATTGTCACTGTCATATCCTCTACTAGTAGATTACAGCTACACTATATACCTAAAGCTACACAATATATATTAGCACTTTCACTAGCACTGAGCCCATTGTCACTGTCATATCCTCTACTAGTGCATTACAGCTACACTATATACATAAAGCTACACTATATATATTAGCACTTTCACTAGCACTGAGCCCATTGTCACTGTCATATCCTCTACTAGTACATTACAGCTACACTATATACCTAAAGCTACACAATATATATTAGAACTTTCACTAGCACTGAGCACATTGTCACTGTCATATCCTCTACTAGTACATTACAGCTACACTATATACCTAAAGCTACACAATATATATTAGCACTTTCACTAGCACTGAGCACATTGTCACTGTCATATCCTCTACTAGTGCATTACAGCTACACTATATACATAAAGCTAAACAATATATATTAGCACTTTCACTAGCACTGAGCACATTGTCACTGTCATATCCTCTACTAGTGCATTACAGCTACACTATATACATAAAGCTACACTATATATATTAGCACTTTCACTAGCACTGAGCCCATTGTCACTGTCATATCCTCTACTAGTGCATTACAGCTGCACTATATACATAAAGCTACACAATAAATATTAGCACTTTCACTAGCACTGAGCACATTGTCACTGTCATATCCTCTACTAGTGCATTACAGCTACACTATATACATAAAGCTACACAATATATATTAGCACTTTCACTAGCACTGAGCACATTGTCACTGTCATATCCTCTACTAGTGCATTACAGCTACACTATATACATAAAGCTACACAATATATATTAGCAGTTTCACTAGCACTGAGCACATTGTCACTGTCATATCCTCTACTAGTACATTAAAGCTACACTATATACATAAAGCTACACAATATATATCAGCACTTTCACTAGCACTGAGCACATTGTCACTGTCATATCCTCTACTAGTGCATTACAGCTACACTATATACATAAAGCTACACAATATATATAAGCACTTTCACTAGCACTGAGCACATTGTCACTGTCATATCCTCTACTAGTGCATTACAGCTACACTATATACATAAAGCTACACAATATATATATTAGCACTTTCACTAGCACTGAGCCCATTGTCACTGTCATATCCTCTACTAGTACATTACAGCTACACTATATACATAAAGCTACACAATATATATTAGCACTTTCACCAGCACTGAGCACATTGTCACTGTCATATCCTCTACTAGTGCATTACAGCTACACTATATACATAAAGCTACACAATATATATTAGCACATTCACTAGCACTGAGCACATTGTCACTGTCATATCCTCTACTAGTGCATTACAGCTACACTATATACATAAAGCTACACAATATATATTAGCACTTTCACTGGCACTGAGCACATTGTCACTGTCATATCCTCTACTAGTGCATTACAGCTACACTATATACATGAAGCTACACTATATATATTAGCACTCTCACTAGCACTGAGCCCATTGTCACTGTCATATCCTCTACTAGTACATTACAGCTACACTATATACATAAAGCTACACAATATATATTAGCACTTTCACTAGCACTGAGCACATTGTCACTGTCATATCCTCTACTACTGCATTACAGCTACACTATATACATAAAGCTACACAATATATATTAGCACTTTCACTAGCACTGAGCACATTGTCACTGTCATATCCTCTACAAGTACATTACAGCTACACTATATACCTAAAGCTACACAATATATATTAGCACTTTCACTAGCACTGAGCACATTGTCACTGTCATATCCTCTACTAGTGCATTACAGCTACACTATATACATAAAGCTACACAAAATATATTAGCACTTTCACTAGCACTGAGCACATTGTCACTGTCATATCCTCTACTAGTGCATTACAGCTACACTATATACATAAAGCTACACAATATATATTAGCACTTTCACTAGCACTGAGCCCATTGTCACTGTCATATCCTCTACTAGTGCATTACAGCTACACTATATACATAAAGAACACAATATATATTAGCACTTTCACTAGCACTGAGCACATTGTCACTGTCATATCCTCTACTAGTGCATTACAGCTGCACTATATACATAAAGCTACACAATATATATTAGCACTTTCACTAGCACTGAGCACATTGTCACTGTCATATCCTCTACTAGTGCATTACAGCTACACTATATACATAAAGCTACACAATATATATTAGCACTTTCACTAGCACTGAGCACATTGTCACTGTCATATCCTCTACTAGTGCATTACAGCTACACAATATACATAAAGCTACACAATATATATTAGCACTTTCACTGGCACTGAGCACATTGTCACTGTCATATCCTCTACTAGTGCATTACAGCTACACTATATACATAAAGCTACACAATATATATTAGCACTTTCACTAGCACTGAGCACATTGTCACTGTCATATCCTCTACTAGTGCATTACAGCTACACTATATACATAAAGCTACACAATATATATTAGCACTTTCACTAGCACTGAGCCCATTGTCACTGTCATATCCTCTACTAGTGCATTACAGCTACACTATATACATAAAGCTACACAATATATATTAGCACTTTCACTAGCACTGAGCACAATGTCACTGTCATATCCTCTACTAGTTCATTACAGCTACACTATATACATAAAGCTATACAATATATATTAGCACTTTCACTAGCACTGAGCACATTGTCACTGTCATATCCTCTACTAGTGCATTACAGCTACACTATATACATAAAGCTACAATATATATATTAGCACTTTCACTAGCACTGAGCACATTGTCACTGTCATATCCTCTACTAGTGCATTACAGCTACACTATATACATAAAGCTACACAGTATATATTAGCACTTTCACTAGCACTGAGCCCATTGTCACTGTCATATCCTCTACTAGTGCATTACAGCTACACTATATACATAAAGCTACACTATATACATAAAGCTACACTATATACATAAAGCTACACTATATATATTAGCACTTTCACTAGCACTGAGCACATTGTCACTGTCATATCCTCTACTAGTGCATTAAAGCTACACTATATACATAAAGCTACACAATATATATTAGCACTTTCACTAGCACTGAGCACATTGTCACTGTCATATCCTCTACTAGTGCATTACAGCTACACTATATACATAAAGCTACACAATATATATTAGCACTTTCACTAGCACTGAGCCCATTGTCACTGTCATATCCTCTACTAGTGCATTACAGCTACACTATATACATAAAGCTACACAACATATATTAGCACTTTCACTAGCACTGAGCACATTGTCACTGTCATATCCTCTACTAGTACATTACAGCTACACTATATACCTAAAGCTACACAATATATATTAGCACTTTCACTAGCACTGAGCACATTGTCACTGTCATATCCTCTACTAGTGCATTACAGCTACACTATATACATAAAGCTACACAAAATATATTAGCACTTTCACTAGCACTGAGCACATTGTCACTGTCATATCCTCTACTAGTGCATTACAGCTACACTATATACATAAAGCTACACAATATATATTAGCACTTTCACTAGCACTGAGCCCATTGTCACTGTCATATCCTCTACTAGTGCATTACAGCTACACTATATACATAAAGAACACAATATATATTAGCACTTTCACTAGCACTGAGCACATTGTCACTGTCATATCCTCTACTAGTGCATTACAGCTGCACTATATACATAAAGCTACACAATATATATTAGCACTTTCACTAGCACTGAGCACATTGTCACTGTCATATCCTCTACTAGTGCATTACAGCTACACTATATACATAAAGCTACACAATATATATTAGCACTTTCACTAGCACTGAGCACATTGTCACTGTCATATCCTCTACTAGTAGATTACAGCTACACTATATACCTAAAGCTACACAATATATATTAGCACTTTCACTAGCACTGAGCCCATTGTCACTGTCATATCCTCTACTAGTGCATTACAGCTACACTATATACATAAAGCTACACTATATATATTAGCACTTTCACTAGCACTGAGCCCATTGTCACTGTCATATCCTCTACTAGTACATTACAGCTACACTATATACCTAAAGCTACACAATATATATTAGAACTTTCACTAGCACTGAGCACATTGTCACTGTCATATCCTCTACTAGTACATTACAGCTACACTATATACCTAAAGCTACACAATATATATTAGCACTTTCACTAGCACTGAGCACATTGTCACTGTCATATCCTCTACTAGTGCATTACAGCTACACTATATACATAAAGCTAAACAATATATATTAGCACTTTCACTAGCACTGAGCACATTGTCACTGTCATATCCTCTACTAGTGCATTACAGCTACACTATATACATAAAGCTACACTATATGTATTAGCACTTTCACTAGCACTGAGCCCATTGTCACTGTCATATCCTCTACTAGTGCATTACAGCTGCACTATATACATAAAGCTACACAATAAATATTAGCACTTTCACTAGCACTGAGCACATTGTCACTGTCATATCCTCTACTAGTGCATTACAGCTACACTATATACATAAAGCTACACAATATATATTAGCACTTTCACTAGCACTGAGCACATTGTCACTGTCATATCCTCTACTAGTGCATTACAGCTACACTATATACATAAAGCTACACAATATATATTAGCAGTTTCACTAGCACTGAGCACATTGTCACTGTCATATCCTCTACTAGTACATTAAAGCTACACTATATACATAAAGCTACACAATATATATCAGCACTTTCACTAGCACTGAGCACATTGTCACTGTCATATCCTCTACTAGTGCATTACAGCTACACTATATACATAAAGCTACACAATATATATTAGCACTTTCATTAGCACTGAGCACATTGTCACTGTCATATCCTCTACTAGTGCATTACAGCTACACTATATACATAAAGCTACACAATATATATAAGCACTTTCACTAGCACTGAGCACATTGTCACTGTCATATCCTCTACTAGTGCATTACAGCTACACTATATACATAAAGCTACACAATATATATATTAGCACTTTCACTAGCACTGAGCCCATTGTCACTGTCATATCCTCTACTAGTACATTACAGCTACACTATATACATAAAGCTACACAATATATATTAGCACTTTCACCAGCACTGAGCACATTGTCACTGTCATATCCTCTACTAGTGCATTACAGCTACACTATATACATAAAGCTACACAATATATATTAGCACATTCACTAGCACTGAGCACATTGTCACTGTCATATCCTCTACTAGTGCATTACAGCTACACTATATACATAAAGCTACACAATATATATTAGCACTTTCACTGGCACTGAGCACATTGTCACTGTCATATCCTCTACTAGTGCATTACAGCTACACTATATACATGAAGCTACACTATATATATTAGCACTCTCACTAGCACTGAGCCCATTGTCACTGTCATATCCTCTACTAGTACATTACAGCTACACTATATACATAAAGCTACACAATATATATTAGCACTTTCACTAGCACTGAGCACATTGTCACTGTCATATCCTCTACTAGTGCATTACAGCTACACTATATACATAAAGCTACACAATATATATTAGCACTTTCACTAGCACTGAGCACATTGTCACTGTCATATCCTCTACAAGTACATTACAGCTACACTATATACCTAAAGCTACACAATATATATTAGCACTTTCACTAGCACTGAGCACATTGTCACTGTCATATCCTCTACTAGTGCATTACAGCTACACTATATACATAAAGCTACACAAAATATATTAGCACTTTCACTAGCACTGAGCACATTGTCACTGTCATATCCTCTACTAGTGCATTACAGCTACACTATATACATAAAGCTACACAATATATATTAGCACTTTCACTAGCACTGAGCCCATTGTCACTGTCATATCCTCTACTAGTGCATTACAGCTACACTATATACATAAAGAACACAATATATATTAGCACTTTCACTAGCACTGAGCACATTGTCACTGTCATATCCTCTACTAGTGCATTACAGCTGCACTATATACATAAAGCTACACAATATATATTAGCACTTTCACTAGCACTGAGCACATTGTCACTGTCATATCCTCTACTAGTGCATTACAGCTACACTATATACATAAAGCTACACAATATATATTAGCACTTTCACTAGCACTGAGCACATTGTCACTGTCATATCCTCTACTAGTGCATTACAGCTACACAATATACATAAAGCTACACAATATATATTAGCACTTTCACTGGCACTGAGCACATTGTCACTGTCATATCCTCTACTAGTGCATTACAGCTACACTATATACATAAAGCTACACAATATATATTAGCACTTTCACTAGCACTGAGCACATTGTCACTGTCATATCCTCTACTAGTGCATTACAGCTACACTATATACATAAAGCTACACAATATATATTAGCACTTTCACTAGCACTGAGCCCATTGTCACTGTCATATCCTCTACTAGTGCATTACAGCTACACTATATACATAAAGCTACACAATATATATTAGCACTTTCACTAGCACTGAGCACAATGTCACTGTCATATCCTCTACTAGTTCATTACAGCTACACTATATACATAAAGCTATACAATATATATTAGCACTTTCACTAGCACTGAGCACATTGTCACTGTCATATCCTCTACTAGTGCATTACAGCTACACTATATACATAAAGCTACACAATATATATTATCACTTTCACTAGCACTGAGCACATTGTCACTGTCATATCCTCTACTAGTGCATTACAGCTACACTATATACATAAAGCTACAATATATATATTAGCACTTTCACTAGCACTGAGCACATTGTCACTGTCATATCCTCTACTAGTGCATTACAGCTACACTATATACATAAAGCTACACAGTATATATTAGCACTTTCACTAGCACTGAGCCCATTGTCACTGTCATATCCTCTACTAGTGCATTACAGCTACACTATATACATAAAGCTACACTATATACATAAAGCTACACTATATACATAAAGCTACACTATATATATTAGCACTTTCACTAGCACTGAGCACATTGTCACTGTCATATCCTCTACTAGTGCATTACAGCTACACTATATACATAAAGCTACACAATATATATTAGCACTTTCAGTAGCACTGAGCCCATTGTCACTGTCATATCCTCTACTAGTGCATTACAGCTACACTATATACATAAAGCTACACAATATATATTAGCACTTTCACTAGCACTGAGCACAATGTCACTGTCATATCCTCTACTAGTTCATTACAGCTACACTATATACATAAAGCTATACAATATATATTAGCACTTTCACTAGCACTGAGCACATTGTCACTGTCATATCCTCTACTAGTGCATTACAGCTACACTATATACATAAAGCTACACAATATATATTATCACTTTCACTAGCACTGAGCACATTGTCACTGTCATATCCTCTACTAGTGCATTACAGCTACACTATATACATAAAGCTACACTATATATATTAGCACTTTCACTAGCACTGAGCACATTGTCACTGTCATATCCTCTACTAGTGCATTACAGCTACACTATATACATAAAGCTACACAATATATATTAGCACTTTCACTAGCACTGAGCCCATTGTCACTGTCATATCCTCTACTGGTGCATTACAGCTACACTATATACATAAAGCTACACAATATATATTAGCACTTTCACTAGCACTGAGCACATTGTCACTGTCATATCCTCTACTAGTGCATTACAGCTACACTATATACATAAAGCTACACAATATATATTAGCACTTTCACTAGCACTGAGCACATTGTCACTGTCATATCCTCTACTAGTGCATTACAGCTACACTATATACATAAAGCTACACAATATATATTAGCACTTTCACTAGCACTGAGCACATTGTCACTGTCATATCCTCTACTAGTGCATTACAGCTACACTATATACATAAAGCTACACAATATATATTAGCACTTTCACTAGCACTGAGCCCATTGTCACTGTCATATCCTCTACTAGTGCATTACAGCTACACTATATACATAAAGCTACACTATATACATAAAGCTACACTATATATATTAGCACTTTCACTAGCACTGAGCACATTGTCACTGTCATATCCTCTACTAGTGCATTACAGCTACACTATATACATAAAGCTACACAATATATATTAGCACTTTCACTAGCACTGAGCCCATTGTCACTGTCATATCCTCTACTAGTGCATTACAGCTACACTATATACATAAAGCTACACAATATATATTAGCACTTTCACTAGCACTGAGCACAATGTCACTGTCATATCCTCTACTAGTTCATTACAGCTACACTATATACATAAAGCTATACAATATATATTAGCACTTTCACTAGCACTGAGCACATTGTCACTGTCATATCCTCTACTAGTGCATTACAGCTACACTATATACATAAAGCTACACAATATATATTATCACTTTCACTAGCACTGAGCACATTGTCACTGTCATATCCTCTACTAGTGCATTATAGCTACACTATATACATAAAGCTACACTATATATATTAGCACTTTCACTAGCACTGAGCACATTGTCACTGTCATATCCTCTACTAGTGCATTACAGCTACACTATATACATAAAGCTACACAATATATATTAGCACTTTCACTAGCACTGAGCCCATTGTCACTGTCATATCCTCTACTAGTGCATTACAGCTACACTATATACATAAAGCTACACTATATACATAAAGCTACACTATATACATAAAGCTACACTATATATATTAGCACTTTCACTAGCACTGAGCACATTGTCACTGTCATATCCTCTACTAGTGCATTACAGCTACACTATATACATAAAGCTACACAATATATATTAGCACTTTCACTAGCACTGAGCACATTGTCACTGTCATATCCTCTACTAGTGCATTACAGCTACACTATATACATAAAGCTACACAATATATATTAGCACTTTCACTAGCACTGAGCCCATTCTCACTGTCATATACTCTACTAGTGCATTACAGCTACACTATATACATAAACCTACACAATATATATTAGCACTTTCACTAGCACTGAGCCCATTGTCACTGTCATATCCTCTACTAGTGCATTACAGCTACACTATATACATAAAGCTACACAATATATATTAGCACTTTCACTAGCACTGATAACATTGTCACTGTCATATCCTCTACTAGTGCATTACAGCTACACTATATACATAAAGCTACACAATATATATTAGCACTTTCACTAGCACTGAGCACATTGTCACTGTTATATCCTCTACTAGTGCATTACAGCTACACTATATACATAAAGCTACACAATATATATTAGCACTTTCACTAGCACTGAGCCCATTGTCACTGTCATATCCTCTACTAGTGCATTACAGCTACACTATATACATAAAGCTACACTATATATATTAGCACTTTCACTAGCACTGAACACATTGTCACTGTCATATCCTCTACTAGTGCATTACAGCTACACTATATACATAAAGCTACACAATATATATTAGCACTTTCACTAGCACTGAGAGAAGAAGTGGCAGATCTAATGAACAGGGGGCCCTGGTGCAAGATTTTTTTTTGCCCCCCCCCCAAAAAAAAATAATAATAATTTCGAAGTACTAGTAATAGAGCCAACCAATATATAACTTAAAGACAACAATATTAATTTATTCTACAAAAATGAGTGCATTATGTCATTATAAATAAAACAATATAAAATGTATTTATATAGATTTTATTTTTACAAAATCCTACTTTTTTTTAAATCATTCCCTTTTATTAAACCTTTATAGTACTGTGACCCACCTGACGACAATGCTGCACACGGCCTGCCCTGTGGTAGACACTAGACAGTTTTTTGCAACCCAGTTTTTAAAAATGACAGTAAAATAAGGCACATTTTTAACACTGATAGGATTGCCGCCTCAGACATGTTTTCCTGCACAGTTATGAGTTACACATGCTGCAGAGTGTGTAGGGAGGAACATGAATATTGCACCTGGGCAGCACTATCTATGATTTTCCTTGCACACCCGGCAGCATGTGTAACTCATAACTGTCCAGGAACATAACCGGAGTGGCAAACCTAAAAACATATTTGTTTTCCCCCCTTTGAATATATCCTTTTTACTTCCAGCCAAAGTAGGGTTGCCACCTCAGCCATGTTTTCATGGACACTTATGAGTTACACATGCTGCAGGGTGTGCAGGGAGGAACATGTATTGTGTTTCTGGACAGCACTATTCATGTTCCTCCCTGCACACCCTGCAGCATGTGTAACTTATAAGTGTTCTGTTTTTAAGGGATGGGTGGCAACCCTAGCCAAAGGTTACATTGCTCTGGCTAGTTGGCAATGGCACAATAAACACCTTTACCACCCAAAGGGATTAGAGCCAGACAATATCATAGCCCCCAACTAGGGTTGCCACCCAGCCGGTATTTTACCGACACGACCGGTATTTTTAAGGTTCATGTCAATGTAAAAAATAAAGAATAAATATTTTAAGAAAGCCCCTGTCAAAGCGAAACATCTTCTGAGTGTGATGAATACTAGTTATAAACAAATGAGCATTTAAAATCAGTCCTATCAGCTTTAGTTTTTGAGTTATGCTGTTTACTTATTTATGCAAATTTATGTTAATTAGCATGGCCGGTGTTTTCTTCCAAGAAAGGTGGCAACCCTACCCCCAACTGTCATGATTTTTGCAGGACAATCCCAATTTTAGAGGTCTGTCCCACTGTCCTGGGTTGCTAGCCATCTGTCCCGCATTGACCCGTGCATTAAAAAAAATATATATATTTTGAGCACATACTCAGAAGCAGCTGGCTTTTCTCTCCCAGGGTTATATACCTGTTAAATTTGTGGAAAAGTAATGGTGTGTGGGTTAAGCAGGAGTAAGAAGGCTGTATACACTCTGACCTCAGGTAATGGTGACCTCTAACCCCTGGTAGTGATGACGTCTAACCCCTGGTGATAATACTAGCATGCCTTCAGTTTTATACAATGAGCAGTGCTAACACCAGGGTAACGAACAGTGGCAGCCGCAGAGTGCCAGCTAATGTGCTTGCCAACCCCAGGACCCCATACAATGAGTTACAGATACCCATATATGATGTAATGTGTGTGTCTATCTGTATCTATAAGTGTGTATGTGTCTGTATCTGCATGTATAAGTGTAAGCTATATAGTGTGTGTGTGTGTGTCTGTATATATAAGTGTGTGTGTGTGTATCTGCATGTATAAGTGTATGCTATATAGTATGTGTGTCTGCATGTATAAATGTTAGCTATGAAGTGTGTGTATCTGAATGTATAAGTGTATGCTATGTAGTGTGTGTGTATCTGCATGTGTAAGTGTATACAATGTAGTGTGTGTATCTGTATGTATAAGTGTATGATATGTAGTGTGTGTCTGCATGTGTAAGTGTATGCTATGTAATGTGTGTGTATCTGCATGTGTAAGTGTATGCTATGTAATGTGTGTGTATCTGCATGTATAAGTGTATGCTATGTAGTGTGTGTGTATATGCATGTATAAGTGTAAGCTATGTAGTGTGTGTGTGTATCTGTATGTATAAGTGTGTGTGGGTATCTGCATGTATAAGTGTATGCTATATAGTATGTGTGTCTGCATGTATAAATGTTAGCTATTAAGTGTGTGTATCTGAATGTATAAGTGTATACTATGTAGTGTGTGTGTGTATGTGTGTCTCTGTATGCATGTGTATGCTATGTAGTGTGTGTGTATCTGCATGTGTAAGTGTATACAATGTAGTGTGTGTGTGTATGTGTGTATCTGTATGTATAAGTGTATGATATGTAGTGTGTGTCTGAATGTGTAAGTGTATGCTATGTTATGTGTGTGTATCTGCATGTGTAAGTGTATGCTATGTAGTGTTTGTGTATCTGCATGTATAAGTGTATGCTATGTAGTGTGTGTGTATCTGCATGTATAAGTGTAAACTATGTAGTGTGTGTGTGTCTGTATGTATAAGTGTGTGTGTATCTGCATGTATAAGTGTATGCTATATAGTATGTGTGTCTGCATGTATAAATGTTAGCTATGAAGTGTGTGTATCTGAATGTATAAGTGTATACTATGTAGTGTGTGTGTATTTGCATGTGTAAGTGTATACAATGTAGTGTGTGTGTGTATGTGTGTATCTGTATGTATAAGTGTATGCTATGTAGTGTGTGTGTATCTGCATGTGTAAGTGTATACAATGTAGTGTGTGTGTGTATGTGTGTATCTGTATGTATAAGTGTATGATATGTAGTGTGTGTCTGCATGTGTAAGTGTATGCTATGTAATGTGTGTGTATCTGCATGTGTAAGTGTATGCTATGTAGTGTGTGTGTATCTGCATGTATAAGTGTATGCTATGTAGTGTGTGTGTATCTGCATGTATAAGTGTAAGCTATGTAGTGTGTGTGTGTGTCTGTATGTATAAGTGTGTGGGTATCTGCATGTATAAGTGTATGCTATATAGTATGTGTGTCTGCATGTATAAATGTTAGCTATGAAGTGTGTGTATCTGAATGTATAAGTGTATACAATGTAGTGTGTGTGTGTGTATGTGTGTATCTGTATGTATAAGTGTATGATATGAAGTGTGTGTCTGCATGTGTAAGTGTATGCTATGTAATGTGTGTGTATGTGCATGTGTAAGTGTATGCTATGTAGTGTGTGTGTATCTGCATGTGTAAGTGTATGCTATGTAGTGTGTGTGTATCTGCATGTATAAGTGTATGCTATGTAATGTGTGTGTGTCTGCATGTGTAAGTGTATGCTATGTAGTGTGTGTGTGCGTATCTGCATATATGTGTATGCTATGTAGTGTGTTACTGTGCATTTTTGCTAACTTTAAAGGCCAGAATATAGAATATTAATGAGAAAAGCAGAGAGCAGTTTTAAAGAATCTATTATTAAATGTCCAATTAAGATAAAAATATTTAGCACTGTCTCTGCAAAGGTTAAATAAATACATAGCTCACATAGCTATACCAGTAGTTTGAGCTTGTGTTTGATTTGCTGCCTAAGAGTATTAAAAGATATGACTTTATTTAGAATTTTATATTACTTTGGGCTTTTGAATTTTGAAATGTTGGTAGGTATGCAAAATTAACCACTACCTCATATATATATATATATATATATATATATATATATATATATATATATATATATATATATATATATATATGTCTCAAAAGTACAATATGTGCCATAACTATGATCTATCTATATATTATTTATACACACACAAACATATATATATATATAAACATATTTATATGTATATACTTACACATATGTATATATACTGTATATATATATATATATATATATATATATATATATATATATATATATATATATATATATATATATACATATACACACACACACACGTATGTATGTATGTATGTATTTATGTATATATATATATATATATATATATATTCAAACACACACATATATATTTTTATATATATATATATATATATATATATATCTGAAAACAAAACTGGCACTCACTGGTCTCTCCAAAAAAATATTTTACTGTGAAAGCAGTGACGTTTCGGGGACAAAGTATCCCCTTCCTCAGAATTTGTCCCCGAAACGTCACTACTTTCACAGTAAAAGATTTTTTCGGAAAGACCAGCGAGTGCCATGTGTGTTATATATATATATATATATATATATATACAGTATATACATATATGTATATATACATATATATATATATATATATATATATATATATATAATTTTAGTACTTCCCTATATTCAACTCACATACATATACTATTTTAGATCTTAAGAGGCAGCCAATGAGTTAAATATTAGATTAGGTGTTATGTAATATTTTCCTACCTTGTTACGTTTTCCTAGCTACGTAATGCGTACGGCAAAGCCTACATATAGACAGAGCACTTTCATATCCACCATTTTTGTTTGAAAAGGAGACTGATGTGAAAATAATGATCGGATAGTTATATTTGGCTGTTTTGATTGCAGATCTTGCTCAAACATTAATATATATTATGCATGTTATTAGCTTGTGATAGCATTAATTTTATAAATGTAGTATTTAAGGCTAGAGATATATTTCAATTATATTTTGTTACATAGCCTGTAATGCTATCGTCACAAGCTAAAACCATACATAATATTTTGTGTTTATGTTTTAATTATTTAAGTTTGAGCGACATCTGCACTGAAAACAGCCAAATATAAAGCGGTCGAAAAATTATACAGAGCATAACCTTCCGATCACTATTTTAACACCAGTCTCCATTTGAAACGAAAATGGCGGATATGAAAACGCTCTATTTCCTTTGTGTCTGTGGGATTTACGTGTGGCTGTATGCGTTACGTAGGTAGGAAAACGTAACGCGGTCGGAGAATTATACAGAACAACGGTAGTAGGAGAAAATCAGAATGTCTAGTGCATATATCCAGTCCTATTGGCAGGAGAGCTACATTTGCCCTGCATCCCGACAACTACATAAGACCCTCCTCTCCCTCGCTTCTCTTACCTTAGAGCCTGCAGGAAACAAGGAAGGAGGGAGTAGTACGCACTACGCAGTAAATCTTTAGTTAGAGGATTATCAGTGCCCGAGCATGCAATGCCTGGGATCCACATCTAAATTCCTTTCAGCCCTAGTAACACCTAGTAAGCTGTGGGTGGGGGCTATCACCACATCAATCATTTTTAGGAAGGCTTCGACTGCTCAGTAGTTACAGAAAACGCACGGCTGAGCAAGGTAGCAACTTAGATTAAAGCTGTGCACAGTGCACACTCCAAATCCAACTGTTCCTGCTGAAAATATAGTGCACGTGCCAGAGGGAACAGTGCCCTTGCTCCCCAGGCAATTACTATTTATCCAGGGGGGATCAGCACATAGAAACTTAATTTCTGGGTCAGTCTATGGGCAATACTAATGGGCATCATGTGACAACAGTGACATTTTTTATTTTATGTTCAGCTAGCCTCCTTTAAAGGACCATTATGCACTTATATATATATACATATATACAGACTTTATGAATAGATTGCATGTAGTTCAAGTAATGTGGCCCAATGCAGTGTAGAAACGGAACTTCAATCATTGGAAAATTTTAAAATCTTACTCACATTTGTACTTTGTCCGTCGCCATAAATCTCTGCCCTCATGGGATGGGAGAACTAAGTAGGAGGTTTTAAACTCTGACGCATCAGCCGCAGACCAATCCTGACGTTTATTAAAATTTGTTACCTGAGGCTTGCGTGAAGTGTGCGTGTGTATGAGTGTGCGTGTGTATGAGTGTATTTGTGTGTATGAGTGTATTTGTGTGTATGAGTGTATTTGTGTGTATGAGTGTGTGTGTGTATGAGTGTGTGTGTGTATGAGTGTATTTGTGTGTATGAGTGTGTGTGTGTATGAGTGTGTGTGTGTGAGTGTATTTGTGTGTATGAGTGTTTGTGTGTATGAGTGTGTGTGTATGAGTGTATTTGTGTGTATGAGTGTGTGTGTGTATGAGTGTATTTGTGTGTATGAGTGTATTTGTGTGTATGAGTGTATTTGTGTGTATGAGTGTGTGTGTGTATGAGTGTATTTGTGTGTATGAGTGTGTGTGTGTATGAGTGTGTGTGTGTGAGTGTATTTGTGTGTATGAGTGTTTGTGTGTATGAGTGTTTGTGTGTATGAGTGTGTGTGTATGAGTGTATTTGTGTGTATGAGTGTGTGTGTGTATGAGTGTATTTGTGTGTATGAGTGTTTGTGTGTATGAGTGTGTGTGTGTATGAGTGTGTGTGTGTATGAGTGTATTTGTGTGTATGAGTGTGTGTGTGTATGAGTGTATTTGTGTGTATGAGTGTTTGTGTATATCCCCAATGAATTGTTCCTGTTTGCACCCAAAATAGGGGTGAGCCCACCAAAAAAAGTTCACTACCCTTTCACTGTCATTTGAAGGCTATCACAGAGACAACCAAAAAAATATAGTATCCAAAACCATTTTTTTTGCACTTCATTATAAAGATTGTAATTTAATTAAATATAAATATATTGGCTTGCATTTTATTTCATGTATGTATATCATTGTGTGTTTGTGTATGTATGTGGGTGTCTAATTTATGTGTGTATGAGTGTGTGTGTGTATGAGTGTGCATGTGTGTGTGTATGAGTGTGTATGAGTGTGCGTGTGCGTGTGTATTTCCCCAATGAGTTGTTGCTGTTCCACCCAACCCCACCCATGAAATTATCAGGTCCCTCTCATTCTTTTGTCCCTGCCCCTATAGGTGCTCTTTTGCACCCAAAAAAGGGGTTAGCCCACCAAAAAAGTTCACTACCCTGTCACTGTCATTTGAAGGCTATCACAGAGACAACCAAAAAAAATAAAGACAAACAATCCTAAATTATTTATTGGTAAACATCATAAACCGGTGCATTTGTTTGTAAGTAGTGCAAAAAATATGCCTGCATATCTATATAAACATAGATACACAATAATGTCAATTTAAACATATAAAAAAACATAACAATCACAATAAATATAGAACAATGACCAATATCACGATACATATAAATGTATATGTTAACCAATTAAAAAATAAATATATATATATAAATAAAAAAAAAAATGTAATAAATTATGGTTAAAGTATTTAGTGTATTCTAAATAACATGCAAGTTTTCATAAATAAAATGTAAAAAATAGTGCAATAACGGGTGAAACATCAATAAAAATAAATAAACAACTACATAGAAATCTAATAAATAGCATTAGCTAGTCATAGAACAATTCAGACGCTGGACCATCATAGTCCACATAGTGGAATGCGGTGTACATATGATCAGGTGCAGGGTATGCACATCGTATAGTCTTTAGTACACAAGCCGGTATTGGGCGTCTATTTTTAGGCCCCAGAATACTGTGTACCACCATAGTAAACGCCCGATATGCGATGCGATGGTAGTCTCTGCAAAGTAAAATAGATAAGTGTTACAAATCTTTTCAAGAAGAATACTAGACATGTGCATGGCTAAAAAATTTGGTTCGTTTTCGGTTCGGATAGATTCAGACTTTTGAAATTTCGGTTCGGATCGATTCGAATTCGGCAAAATTTGAATGAATTTGTTTCGAATTTATTCGGATTCGAATGAATTTGTTTCGGATTTATTCGGATTCGAATAATTTCGGCTGAATTTGGTTCTATTCGGTTTGATTCAGTTCCGAAATTCAGAAATTCGGTATGTTTTAGGTGGGATATGCTGTGTATTAGACTAGTATTATGTACTGTATATCAGGTGTAAATACTAGTGTAATACACGGCCATCCGAATCTACCGAATAAAATCAGTAGTTAAGAGCTTTATGGGATAACACCGGAACATAAAGCTCTTAACTACAGTGCTAAAGTACACTAACACCCATAAACTACCTATGAACCACTAAACCGAGGCCCCCCCACATCGCAAACACTATCATAAAATTATTTAACCCCTAATCTGCCGACCTGACACCGCCGCCACCTACATTATAGCTATTAACCCCTAATCTGCTGTCCCTAACATCGCCGACACCTACATTATAGTTATTAACCCCTAATCTGCCCCCCCCCATGTCGCCGCAATCTAACTACAAGTATTATCCCCTAATCTACCGACCGGACACCGCCGCCACCTACATTATAGCTATTAACCCCTAATCTGCTGTCCCTAACATCGCTGACACCTACATTATAGTTATTAACTCCTAATCTGCCCCCCCCCAACGTCGCCGCAATCTAACTACAAGTATTAACCCCTAATCTGCCGACCGGACATCGCCGCCACTATAATAAATGTATTAACCCCTAAACCGCCGCACTCCCGCTTTGCAAACACTATAATACATTTTATTAACCCCTAATCAGCCCTCCCTAACATCGCCGCCACCTACCTACAATTATTAACCCCTAATCTGCCGCCCCCAACATCGCCGCTACTATAATAAAATGATTAACCCCTAAACCTAAGTCTAACCCTAACACCCCCCTAACTTAAATATAATTTAAATAAAACGAAATAAATTGACTATAATTAAATAAATTAATCCTATTTAAAACTAAATACTTACCTGTAAAATAAACCCTAATATAGCTACAATATAACTAATAGTTACATTGTAGCTATTTTAGCATTTATTTTTATTTTACAGGCAACTTTGTATTTATTTTAACTAGGTACAATAGCTATTAAATAGTTAATAACTATTTAATAACTACCTAGCTAAAATAAATACAAATTTACCTGTAAAATAAATCCTAACCTAAGTTACAATTACACCTAACACTACACTATCATTAAATTAATTAAATAAATAAATCCTATTTAAAACTAAATACTTACCTGTAAAATAAACCTTAATATAGCTACAATATAACTAATAGTTACATTGTAGCTATTTTAGGATTTATATTTATTGTACAGGCAACTTTGTATTTATTTTAACTAGGTACAATAGTTATTAAATAGTTATTGACTATTTAATAGCTACCTAGTTAAAATAATTACAAAATAACCTGTAAAATAAATCCTAACCTAAGTTACAATTAAACCTAACACTACACTATCATTACATTAATTAAATAAATTAGTTACAAATAACTACAATTAAATTAAATTAAATAAACTAACTAAAGTACAAAAAATAAAAAAAGCTAAGTTACAAAAAATAAAAAAAATAAGTTACAAACATTTAAAACATATTACAACAATTTTAAGCTACTTACACCTAATCTAAGCCCCCTAATAAAATAACAAAGCCCCCCAAAATAAAAAAATGCCTTACCCTATTCTAAATTAAAAAAGTTCAAAGCTCTTTTACCTTACCAGCCCTTAAAAGGGCCTTTTGCGGGGCATGCCCCAAAGAATTCAGCTCTTTTGCCTGTAAAAAAAAAACACAATACCACCCCCCAACATTACAACCCACCACCCACATACCCCTACTCTAACCCAAACCCCCCTTAAATAAACCTAACACTAATCCCCTGAAGATCTCCCTACCTTGAGTCGTGTTCACCCAGCCGGGCCGAAGTCTTCATCCGATGGGGCAGAAGAGGACATCCAGACCGGCAGAAGTATTCATCCAAGCGGGGCAAGAAGAGGTCTTCCATCCATCAGAAAAGTACCAAAAAAACCAAACACTAAGGCCTAGATTTAGAGTTTGGCGGTAGCCGTGAAAACCAGCGTTAGAGGCTCCTAACGCTGTTTTTTTACGGACTCAGGTATTTAGAGTTTAGTTACCGACACTCAAAAATCACCCAACGCACAAATCTCTACCGACAGCTCAAACCCAGTAGTAAACATATACCGACAAAATAAACATCCACGAATCACAAAACAAATATTACACAAACTACACTTACACTCATACAAACACAACACTATTTTTATTTTTATGATTTTATCATTTTTCATCCAAATACAAAGGATCAAAGTTGCGAGATCTCGGGTGTTAGAAAATAAACAACACAAATCCATTTTCCCATTGACTTACATTGACACACGGGAAAAGACCCTCATATAGCTTAATCTAACTAATAAGATTATCACAAACATACACTCATCGATGCATACAAACAATATACACCACATTACATACACAAAAAAGTTATTTTTAATAAAATGAACACGATTTAGCTACTTTTTCACACAAGCTCATGACGTCACTCACTTTACGAGGAAAACCAGTCTTAGAAAAAAATATTGACCAAAATTTGGAGCCTCCATTGACTTCTATGGGGAAGACGTGCTCGTGCACGCGACAGTCAGATTTCCCTAACGCACGCAAATAGCGTAGACAAAAAAACTCCAAATACCAGCGCTAGAAATATAAAAAAAAAACCATGCTTTTCTGCGTTAGACACAGCTATGATAAATAGATCAAGAAATGACTATTTCCCTATGGTGGACTTATGGATTTTAATTATTGAATATTCACAACACCATTAAATTGTTTCAGACTTTTATATTACATCAACTACAAATCAACATCACTAGTAACAAATTTTTTTAAACAAAATATTACATTTAAACGGACCAAAAAATTATTTAAACTTTTAAGGATTCACAAACAGTACACAATGGGAAACACCTCTCATTTACCTTTATTATTGCATTTCATTTATTCAACTCATATGCTTGCAGCAACTGCATATCTACATAGGCTTAACACATGATCAGTCATGGATGCACATACATTACTTTTAACATTCACTCATACATGTGCATTCAAATGATGGGGGAAAAACACATTACATTCTCTATAGGAATCACAAAACAGAACATATGGATTTTAATGTACTTTTAACATCATGATTCAATCACAATAAACCATTAGGAATTACGTACAAGAACAACATCATTACACCAGATTACAGATGTCACTTTATGGGAAGGAACAACAATGCCACACCGCTATATAGAAGTCAGCATATGTGGGACACAATCACAATATATACGTAGATGTACATAACACGCATCACCCATCACGCAACCACAAAGCACACATTTATATTTTATTCAGCACACAATAACAATGTAGCACAATACAACAACACAATGAGGATTTCAGAACTACATAGGCAGGTTAATAATATCATGACGTCATTAGAAGATTCAACCATACACATCACAGATTCACGACTGTACCGCCCCTTTCGGAACTTTAACACTCAATACTACAATACAACATATACGTAAACAACAGTTTGGAACAGCATTATTAGGGAGATTTGAATGGGACAATTAATAAATATTGTCAGATCGCAAATCACTTATATATATAATACTACAGATGACAGCCGGAAGTTCTTCAGTATTAGTGCCATTTGGATGGGACGCATACAATATTGACAGCTCGGCAATCACTTATATATACAATACTACAGATGACAGCCGGAAGTTATTCACTATTAGTGCGATTTTAAAGGGACGCATACAATATTGACATCTCGGCAATCACTTATATATACAATACTACAGATGACAGCCGGAAGTTAATCAGTATTAGTGCGATTTTAAAGGGACGCATACAATATTGACATCTCGGCAATCACTTATATATACAATACTACAGATGGCAGACGGGAAGTTCGGAATTATTATTGCGATTTTAAAGGGACGCATACAATATTGACAGCTCGGCAATCACTTATATATACAATACTACAGATGGCAGACGGGAAGTTCAGAATTATTATTGCGATTTTAAAGGGACGCATACAATATTGACAGCTCGGCAATCACTTATATATACAATACTACAGATGGCAGACGGGAAGTTCAGAATTATTATTGCGATTTTAAAGGGACGCATACAATATTGACAGCTCGGCAATCACTTATATATACAATACTACAGATGGCAGACGGGAAGTTCGGAATTATTATTGCGATTTTAAAGGGACGCATACAATATTGACAGCTCGGCAATCACTTATATATACAATACTACAGATGACAGCCGGAAGTTATTCAGTATTAGTGCGATTTGAAAGGGACGCATACAATATTGACAGCTCGGCAATCACTTATATATACAATACTACAGATGGCAGACGAGAAGTTCTGAATTATTGTGCAGATGTTAAAGGGACGCATACAATATTGACAGCTCGGCAATCACTTATATATATAATACTACAGATGGCAGACGGGAAGTTCTGAATAATTATTGCGATTTTAAAGGGACGCATACAATATTGACAGTTCGGCAATCACTTATATATACAATACTACAGATGACAGCCGGAAGTGCTTCAGTATTAGTGCCATTTTTATGGGACGCATACAATATTGACAGCTCGGCAATCACTTATATATACAATACTACAGATGACAGCCGGAAGTGCTTCAGTATTAGTGACATTTTTATGGGACGCATACAATATTGACAGCTCGGCAGTCACTTATATATACAATACTACAGATGACAGCCGGAAGTTCTTCAGTATTAGTGCCATTTGAATGGGACGCATACAATATTGACAGCTCGGCAATCACTTATATATACAATACTACAGATGACAGCCGGAAGTTCTTCAGTATTAGTGCCATTTGAATGGGACGCATACAATATTGACAGCTCGGCAATCACTTATATATACAATACTACAGATGACAGCCGGAAGTTCTTCAGTATTAGTGCCATTTGAATGGGACGCATACAATATTGACAGCTCGGCAATCACTTATATATACAATACTACAGATGACAGCCGGAAGTGCTTCAGTATTAGTGACATTTTTATGGGACGCATACAATATTGACAGTTTGGCAATCACTTATATATACAATACTACAGATGACAGCCGGAAGTTCTTCAGTATTAGTGCCATTTGAATGGGATGCATACAATATTGACAGCTCGGCAATCACTTATATATACAATACTACAGATGACAGATGTTACTTTATCGTTTACAAACAATATTGCAGCAACATTGATCGATCATATTCGATGCACATTATACACAACTATGCACTTTCATTCATGTTAGCCTGGACGTGTGCTTGTTACTATAAGATCGCGTTTAAGAAATATTGATTACGCATATGAACATGCACTGTATGTGTGATATTTGACACTTTCACATTGAGAATCATTGAGGGAAAACAACATTTCAGAAAACAACAAAAAAACGCCCACTGTGAAAGCATTCGCGCCGCTCACATACAAACAAGTGAATACAATTAGCAATCATTACAAACTCACTACCATTGGACTAATTGTACTATAAATCCCCCAAACAACATGGCCAAAGCATCACTTGTGATCCACATCAGATCAAGTGTTTACCTTGTTACGCTGTTTTCAAAGATGGATGATGACGAGGACATGGTAGACGCTGCTGGTGCTGCTATTGGCGAACTAGCTGTTGATCGAATCAGGCAGCCTCGGCGGGTCAGACTGAGACGAAGGGGTCATCTGGTTT
The DNA here is from genome assembly GCF_027579735.1 of Bombina bombina. Classification (NCBI taxonomy): domain Eukaryota; kingdom Metazoa; phylum Chordata; class Amphibia; order Anura; family Bombinatoridae; genus Bombina; species Bombina bombina. The sequence continues at coordinate 68,812,325 of NC_069503.1, forward strand.
GAGGTCCTCGTGTCTACAGGGTGAGACCCACCTTGGAAAACATGAGCGACTTTGAGGTTTATGATAAGTATCGGCTCAATCGCGAACAGCACATTGGCCTTTACGATCTTCTTAAACCTCATTTGGAGCCACGTATAAGAATAAGGACTGCTGTTCCCGCCATGAGTAAGATGCTAAGTTGTCTATACTTCCTGGCCTCCGGGAGTTTTCAATCCGGAGAAATGTACATGCATGGCCTGGCTCAAGGTACATTCTCTGTGGTGTTTGATAACTTTCTGGACGCCATGGTACGTATCAGTAAGCAATACATAGGATTCCCACAAAATGATGGTGATTGGAGGCGCCTGAAGCGGGAATTCTTTGATATTGCTCAATTGCCCAATGTCTTGGGAGCCATAGATTGTACCCACATTGCGCTGCGTGCTCCAATTGATGACTTGCCCTTCATAAATCGCAAACATTTTCATAGCCTCAACGTGCAGTATGTTTGTGATGCACAGATGAGGATTATGCATGTGTGTGCGAATTTTGCAGGAGCTTGCATCCTCTTTCAGTCGTCCCTGTGGAGACAGTTTGAGGAAAGAAAAATGCCCCCTGGTTATCTCGTTGGTGAGTATTTGTGCACAACATGGTTAATTAGTTAGACAATTGCCACTGTAGTTTTAAAATGTTAGCGTCATGTTCAGCTATAGGATGCAATTTAACCATTTATTTTTATTTCCGCTAATGTCTACTTTTAGTTCAATGCAGATATGTAGCATGTCTTACCTTAAATGCTCAGATAGAGAATGCAATGTAACTATTTAGTTTGCATTTTACACAAGGTTTGGTTTAGGCGAAATACGCATATGTAGCATGTCTTAGCTGAAATGGGAAGATATTAGCTAATGCAATTTAACCATGTCATTGTCTCTTTCCGCTAATGTCTACTTTTAGTTCAATGCAGATATGTAGCATGTCTTACCTTAAATGCTCAGATAGAGAATGCAATGTAACCATTTAGTTTGCATTTTACACAAGGTTTGGATTAGGCGAAATACGCATATGTAGCATGTCTTAGCTGAAATGGGAAGATATTAGCTAATGCAATTTAACCATGTCATTGTCTCTTTCCGCTAATGTCTACTTTTAGTTCAATGCAGATATGTAGCATGTCTTACCTTAAATGCTCAGATAGAGAATGCAATGTAACCATTTAGTTTGCATTTTACACAAGGTTTGGTTTAGGCGAAATACGCATATGTAGCATGTCTTAGCTGAAATGGGAAGATATTAGCTAATGCAATTTAACCATGTCATTGTCTCTTTCCGCTAATGTCTACTTTTAGTTCAATGCAGATATGTAGCATGTCTTAACTTAAATGCTCAGATAGAGAATGCAATGTAACCATTTAGTTTGCATTTTACACAAGGTTTGGTTTAGGCAAAATACGCATATGTAGCATGTCTTAGCTGAAATGGGAAGATATTAGCTAATGCAATTTAACCATGTCATTGTCTCTTTCCGCTAATGTCTACTTTTAGTTCAATGCAGATATGTAGCATGTCTTAACTTAAATGCTCCGATAGAGAATGCAATGTAACCATTTAGTTTGCATTTTACACAAGGTTTGGTTTAGGCGAAATACACATATGTAGCATGTCTTAGCTGAAATGGGAAGATAGAGAATAAGATTGAACTAGATTATTCATTTAAAAAATAAACATTTGTTACTGGATTATCGTGTACAAAAATTTATATTGGAATCAAAATACTATTTTGAGGATTCAGTTTGAATTATGTTCTGTTCATAATTTATAGGTGATTCTGGGTACATGAGCCGGCCTTGGCTTATTACCCCCTTGCGTAGCCCGACTGATGTGTCTGAGGAGCGCTACAATAGGACTCATAAGAGAACCAGGGCGGTGGTTAAACGGATGTTCGGGCTCCTGAAGATGAGGTTCAGGTGCCTGGACCGGTCGGGAGGAGCCCTCCAGTACAACCCAAAGAAGGTGGCTAAGATCGTTGTAGCCTGTAGTGCCCTGCATAATATTGCACAGCGGGCTGGGATGCTGCAGGGCGTCCAGGCGCACCGAAACCTCCTCAGAGATGAGGAGGATGATCCTGTTCTAGAGGGGCTATTCCGGGACGAGGGGCTCAATGTCAGAGCAGAAATCATCAACCGCCACTTTAGACGGTAAATAATAGAAGTTAGACTGGAGTATTGTCAATAGATGTGAACTCTAGGGAAATGACAAGTAGAGAATTGTGCAAACATGTTATGATTGTTCATCAAATGCTAAAAATGTGTTTGATTTATTAATATAGGTGATGCTCTGGTCATTGGGTCCTGTAGCGAGTCTTTGCCACCTGGTTTTTAAAGAGGACATCAGCTGGTAAGTATAAATGTATGGACTGTTGCTGGCATGAATTGTACACAAATACATCATATGGCATACATTTTAAAAACTAGTATTTAGTTTACACATTACTTAAAATGTACATACTCAGAAAGGGATCCTCTAGCATAAATATCCTCTAGCATGGCTATGGTTCAATGTCACACATTAGAGGTTCGTTCTGCTCAATATGACTCCTCTTCACACTTGATAGAACAGAACACAAGATGCTACACACGCTTAGTAAGCTAGTGACAGAAATTGATTCAGAAATGGGGGGTGAGAGAGGGGTACAGAACTGATTCACACACTTGTAGTAATATTTTTTTTGCAAAATTTTCTGCCATTAGGGAGTTGACTTAATCTAAAGACTGAAAGGGAAGAATTTGAAGCCTGACAGTGAAGATTGCCCAGACTGACAGTGGAAAAAGCCAAGATTGAAATTGAAGTATACCAATGGGATCATGTCTGGCATTATCTTTCCAATCTGCTGACCTTGAAAACCATACAAAGACATGTTCACATGGTAAGTGCCAACTATTTGATAGAATAAAGCTGTGGAGGCATCCTATTGGAGACACTTATATATGTTTTTTTTTTTAGATGGTATTTCACAGTCCTCTATTTTTGAACTGATGAATAAGGCACCTATTGAAGATCAACAGTTTACCCCTGAATTGACTTTCAAAGACCATGCATTATCCAGGTTGGTGTACCAATGCATGCTAGTGAAGACTGTTGAATATTAGTAGCTTACATACATTAGTCATATTTAGTTCATAATTAGATATTTAGGCATCACAATCAGACACTTAGATGATTTTCTAATTTTTAGATTGGATTTTAATCCTCTATTTTATGAACTGATGAATAAGACACCTATTGAAGATCAACAGTTTACCCCTGAATTGACTTTCAAAGACCATGCATTATCCAGGTTGGTGTACCAATGCATGCTAGTGAAGACTGTTGAATATTAGTAGCTTACATACATTAGTCATATTTAGTTCATAATTAGATATTTAGGCATCACAATCAGACACTTAGATGATTTTCTAATTTTTTTTTAATTTTTTTTTTTATAATATTTTTATTGAAAAGGGAAATCCATGAGGGGTACAGAAAAAAGAAACAAAGGAGAAGGACATTGGGGTATATGACATCTCAAGTTCACATATTTGGAAGTTGTAGATATACATTTTACATTCGGACAAGAAAAAAAAAAAAAGAAAGAAGAAGTTTCCTTCTGTGTTATATACCAGCCAGTTAACCACGGGCTTACTCACAAAAATTAAATAAAATCTCAATCCTTCAAATCCCCTACCTCCCTTAGTAACACCAAAACAGTTAGTTCCTCCCTACATGAACAACCTTTTATTATATAGTATGAAGACAGACACCCAAGCAAAACAGGGTGAGGGGGAAAAAAAAAAGAAAAAGAAAAGAAAAAAAAAGAGAAAGAGAAAAAAAAAAAAAAAACCAAAAAGAGAAAAAAAGGAATATGAGTATGGTATAGTGTCCTCAGCCTTCTCTTATTCCCAGCTCAGTATACCAAGGGTAGCTCATTTCTAAGTATGGCATTCATTACATACTCTGTAGATCTGAGTGGATAGATAATTTTCTTTTGCATATCCGGTGACTGTGAATATATAAATATTTCCCATTTCTTGAAAAATCTCTCAACTTCATTACTTTTATCTAATTCTAATAGGCATTGCTCTATAGTCATTTGTTTCATGATCTGATTATTTACTTCAGATATAGCAGGCACTTTTTTCGAGATCCATGTTTTCAGTAATAAGAACCTGGCCACCCCAATAGCTAGTTCAATAAATTCCTTATTATTGATCTTTTCTTTTATATCTGGAGGGAATAGAAAAAATACTAAAGCTCGATAGATCTTAAACTCTTTTTTTAATATTCTCGATAGCCAGAAACTCATTTTATTCCAGTATTGTCTAATTAATGTGCATTCCCAAAAGTAATGCACGATATCAGCCCCCCTGCTACCGCATTTGACACATTTATCTTGCGTTTTACTATTCCATCTTGCCATGGCAGAAGGGGTAAGATATATTTGATTTAATATATTATTGTGTACTTCTCTAAAATTAGTAGAAATAAAGGTCTTATTAGATCTCGTGATACTATTTTGTATATATTCTTCATTGCAATCTGTTAAACCCTTCAAATGCCATTTCTTAACGATCAGTTGCATATTTGAATTACCCTCCTGTCTTAATGATTCCTTGTACCATTTTTTTATTGAAAAATTCCCACTCTTACATAGATCCAGGAGATAAGTAAGTGACGGCCAGCCCCATTCATTATTTTGATTCTGTAATAATTTGTTTACAAGGTCTCTTAATTGAAGATAAGCAAAAAAATCTTTGCTAGGGAGGTCAAATTCACCTCTTAGCTCTTCGAATGTTTTGATCTGTGCTATAACTGAAGTAAAATTAATCATTTGACTAATATTTATTAAGCCCTTTCTTTTCCATCTATGGAATACTGCGGATTTTAAAGCTTCTGGAAACGGGGGATAACCAGTTATTGTTAAAAAATTGGATACTGCAAAGTTAACTTTTAATTTCTTACAGTATTGTTGCCAAGCTTTTATAATGCCGAGATATGAAAACAAACGTTTAATTTTCTGAGGGATATCTTTAGCTTGTGTGTGTAGTAACGCTTTAGGTATGTAAGGCTTTGCAATCTCTTCTTCTAATAATTTATCTGTGAAATTTTCTTTATCTATCAGCCATTCAGCTGCTATTTTAACCAGGCATGCTAAATTGTAATTCCCAATATCTGGTAATGCATAGCCCCCATATTCTTTTGAGTATGATAGTGTTTTTAATGAGATTTTTCTCCTTCCCTTTCCCCACAGAAATTCTGTTATATTTTTATTGAACAGTGTGATATCGACCTTCTTTAGAAGGAGAGGTAGATTCTGTAGTTTATAGAGGATCTTAGGGAAAATGATCATTTTAATTAAACCAATCTTTCCAGATAGAGATAATGGTAAATGTTTCCAAGCATTTAGCTGAAGATATATTTTCTGGAGAGTTGGAATTAAGTTTAAATCATACCAGCATTTTGGATTCTTATTAAGAATGATACCTAGATACGAAATTTGATCAACAACTTTAAATGGACTTTTATACGAATCCTTATAATTACTGAGCCATAAGAGTTCCGATTTATTGACATTTACTTTATAACCTGAGAAGGAGCTATATAGTTCTATTATTTCCATTAATTTTGGGATATTATGCTTACTATTTCTTAAAAAAATCAATATATCGTCCGCATATAGTAAAATTTTTTCTTCTATATTTTTACATAGGGCCCCTTGCAACACCTGGCGGATTTTAATCGCTAGCGGCTCAATTGACAAATTGAATAGAAAGGGGGATAGGGGACAACCTTGTCTGGTACCTCTTTCCAGTATTATTTCTGTAGAATCTAACCCATTCACCGAAATTGTAGAAACCGGATTGTTATAAATAATTTTAATAAAGTTCACGAATGGTCCTGAGAAACCAAATTTAAGCAAAGACGTAAAAAGATGATCCCACTGAACTGCATCAAAGGCTTTTTCGGCGTCTAGAGCTATTATAGCCGCGTCCTGGTTTGATTTGTGAATTTTCTCAGGTTGGTCCGATAATTCTTTAAAATATTCGATAATGAGACATGCCTTTCGAATATTTACTACAGAGCTTCTACCATTCATGAAGCCCACCTGATTAGAATGTATAATATTACCCATGATATTTTTTAATCTTTCTGCTACTATAGTAGCCAAGATCTTATAATCTACATTAAGTAGAGAGATGGGCCTATATGAGTCTACCCTCTCAGGATCCCTTCCTTTCTTGAAGATCATAATTGTAACAGCCCTAGTAAAATTCTTTGACATTGCTCCATTCTCTACATAATAATAGTTAAATAATCTAGTCAGGTTTGGTATAATTTCTTTATTTAATATTTTATAAAATTCGGCTGGAAGCTGGTCTGGACCCGGGGCTTTGTTTAATTTAGATTTATATATTGTACTCTCTACTTCCTCCTCTGAAATTGGCGAGTTAATTTTTTCCATTTCTTCTGCTGACAATTTAGGGGTTACAGTAGTTTCCCAGAATAAATCCTTATTGGCAATATCTACCTCACGTGCACTGTAAAATTTCTGGAATGTGTGGTAAAAGGTCTCATTAATCTCTATGGGATTATGTAGAAGTTTGTCCTCTACTCTTAATGCAGATATTATACTATTTTTCTTCTCAGATTTCACTAATCTAGCTAAATAGCTACCTGTCTTATTCCCAAACTTCATATGTTTTGCCTTTTTTTTTAGGTCCTCTCTTGTAGCTTCGCATAGATAAAAAAGATCTCTCTCCTGTTTCGCCTGGGTATATTTTAACCAGTTATTCTTTGAACCACATTGAAGAAATCTATTATACATATTAGTTAATTGGTTAGTAAGTTGCTTTTCTCTTTCCTTTCTTTTTTTCCTAAATCTAGACATGAAACTTACGATTTCTCCCCTTAATACAGCTTTTGCTGTTTCCCATAGCGTTTCTACTCTATCATCATATTCTCTGTTTAAATTTAGAAAGATATGCCATTTTTCTTTTAACATAGCTACAAAGGATGCATTTTTTAGCATGTATTTGGGGAAATAGAAAGAGTTGCTTTTATAGCTACTAGTTTTTATATCATCTGCAAAAAATTCTAGTGTGATGGGTGCGTGATCAGAGATTGCAAAATCCTTTATATCAGTCTTAGGTTCTATTTTAAGAATGGAGTCAGTTACTAGGAAGTAATCAATTCTAGAAAATGATAGTAGTGATTTAGATAGATATGTGAATCTTTTGACATCTGGGTACTGAACTCGCCATATATCAGATACTTTAAGTGTTTTTTTTGAATGTATTTAGAATCCTCATTTCCTTAGCTAATCTAAAGTCCTTCTCTCTACCTTTTGTACTTTTCCTATCTATTGGAAATTTAGGCGTTAAATTGAAATCTCCGGCTATTATTAAATTGGTCTCTACATAATTCAACAATAATGCTTGGAGTTTCCCCCAGAAGTCCATATCTAAATTATTCGGACCATATACATTGCATATAGTATATATCTTCTTCCTAATTTCTAATTGCAATATAAGAAAGCGAGCATTTTCATCTAGTTTAGCCTCTATAATTTTATAGTCCAAATTTTTGCTCAGCAAAATAGCGACTCCTTTTTTCCTTACTGTACATGGTGTGGCTAGAATTTCTTTTACCCAGTTAATTTTTAATTTAGCTATTTCCGCTGCAGATAATCTGATCTCTTGCAATAATGCAATGTCAGTATTAAATTTTTTAAGATGTTTAATGATTGCCTTCCTTTTAATCGGGGATACAATCCCTCCGACATTCCATGATGTAAAATGAATTAGCGGTTTTAAACCAATAGCCATATTATTGTTCTAGGCAATTTTTATTGTTGGTGTATCCACCTTGATTACTCCCCTTACTTTATTAGAACTATGTATATAGAGAAGGCTGAGGAAAAAAGAAGAAAGGAAAAAAAAAAAAAAAAAAAAAAAAAAAAGGGAAATAAAAATCATTTAGCACTATCTGAGAATATATCATCATAGCTTTCATGATCTTTTAGCAAGATACTGTATAGCTTCTTCACTGTTCTGGAAGGATTTAAAACCTCCCTTATCCCCGATCTTTAAGATAGCAGGATAGATTACAAACGCTTGTATTCCTTTTTGAATGAACTGTGAGCACAGCTGAGACATTACTTTCCTTTTATTGGAAGTTTCCAAAGAAAAATCCTGAAAGATAAGAATCTTTCTATCCTCCAGCATTAGCGGTTCTGAGAGTTTTTTATAGTGTTTTAAGATTTCTAGTTTATCTTTATAATTTAAAAATTTAGCTATCACAGGTCTAGAGAAAGGCCTATTTGGACGGTCTTCTGATACCAGCTGTTTATTGGGACCTAGTCTATGAACTCTTTCAACTATAATCTCTGAGCCTTCCCTTAGTATACCTAGGCGTTTTGGGATTTCCTTTATAATTAGTGCTTCTAGATCTGCATTTGCGAATTTTTCTGATATACCTATGAATCTTAAATTATTCCTTCTTGATCTATCTTCTGCTGTATCAACCCTCTCTTGTAGTTTTGTGATTTGCTCTGAGAGTGTCTCGATTATGTTACTTTTAATGCTCAATTTATCCTCTAGATCAGAGATTCGATTTTCTGCCTCTCCTAACCTCTGGTTAAATTGTTTTACTTCATTTGACACTGCTGAAAGTTCTAATCTTAATTTGTCAAACTGGGGCAGCATCAGAGCTGATATCTGATCTATTAGTAATTGTGTATCTATATTACCATGCGTTACATTTAGGCTTTCTGCGCTTTCTTGTGTTTGATCATTAACATTTTTATTCCTGTTTCTCTCTCTATTTTTAGCTGACGTCATGATTGGTGATTTATCTTTTAAATTATGGACAAATCTGTCCATTTATATTAATCTACTCCCTTTAAGTGATATTTGTCTGTGTATGTGAGAATGAAAGACAAAAAAAGTGAATATTTGTTGCAAACAAGTAGGAGAGTGAAAAAAGAAGGAAAAGTGAAGCCCCCCAAAGAGGGAGGTAGAGAGGGAGAGAAAAAAAAAAAAAAAAAAAAAAAAAAGGGGGGTACAAAAAAAGCAGGTAGGTCAGTAGCTAACCTTCTGACCAGTGAGTCTAAAGTGGTGAATCTCTGTGTCTGTTAGTGATAAGTGATTTATGGCTCCTCAGGCGGAAAGTGAAAAAAAAAAAAAAAAAGAAACAACAAGTGAGCACACTAATGTAGTGGAGGGGGAGTCTTATAGTATTTGCTCACCAGCTATTATTACAGCTTGTTATAAACAGGTAGTCAAATTTACTAGAAGCTGACCTAAGCTCTTTGTACTCTAGGCCCTTGATTCCTTATATACAAGTATTGCAGTCATATTACCAATAATGTTAGGCCTAGAAAGCTAAGCCTCTACACAGGAAGAGAAAAGAAAGAAAAAACAAACAAACAATATTTATCAGCCACTGTATGGCTTTTTCCTAGATTTAGACTATCTTGAAATGGTATATGCAGACCTTATAGCAATTTATATACAAATTGAGTAACACGCTCAATAACACCTCTGAAATACAAAGTAGTAAGTCCCTTATATGGAGAATAAACAGCTATCAAAAAGCAATAAAAAAGAAAGGAGGGAAGAGAGAAAAAAAAAAAAAAATGTAAACAATTCTTGCAGTTCCAAATTCTTTCCTTCCTCTTTTCTGCTATTTTTCCCCTTCCCTTCCTTATCTTTAGAGATCAAAATCTTTACATTTAACTCTTTTACCAGACATCCGTTGTATATGAGACAATGTTTAAGATATTACTCATTAACATCAACATACAAATACAGTTCTATGCATAGTATATCACTTAGCTAAGAAATTTTACTACAAAGAACTTTTTAAACTAGAAAACATTTTTCCAATACTATGTGCTCTCTATCTTTGATGTAACTGCAAGAGCTTGATTATCCAGAGCAGTTAGTATAGCTTCCTGTATCAGATTAGCTTATAGCCAATTTTTCACTGGGTGCTATCAGATCCACCAATAATTTAAAACTTATATATTTAGGGCCAAGTGCTCCCAGCATGAGCCTTTAGCAATTTAAATGACCAGTTTGTGAGAGGTCTTCTTCTTTGATAAGGAAAGTTCCAGCAATTATTAAGACTTTTTCCTTTTTGATTTTCCTGATGTTAAATCTGTGCACAGCCAATAACACAGCCTTAGTTAGACAAGTTCCTGAAAAAAGTCACACACGCAGCTCTTATAAACTTTTCCTGTGTTCCTCCCTTCTTGTTTTTACTTTCCTTGCTTTAACCAAGATGCAGAATGTTCTGTAATTCCTTACATGATAAATAAAGGCATCAAAGAAGTAGGGAGAAAAAGCAAAACAGTCACTATTAGCTAAGTGTATGCCTCTTCACTGGGACCTCTGTATAAGCTGAGTAATGTACTGTAATACTGAAACCTTTAGGGCTCTGTGCAGCGATACCTCAGTTCAGCTTGTTAGTGTATTTTCATGCCGTGCCCACAGCATACCATGAGAAATTATTACAACAAACTTTAAGGAGGGGTATAATAGTAAGTTCTTATAAAGTGTGCAGCTTCACTGGGGTCTTATCAGAACAAACATGCTTCCACATACACTTTGTGCATATTATGCCACCAGACTTCTATGCAGCACTTAACCCTTACCAGCTCCTCTTCCTTTACTGCTAGCACAGCTACTCTTGTCCTCAGCAACCTTGTTTTACACAGGATAGCGTCCTCTCTAGCGCTTTTTTTTTCACCCCAGCAGGAAAACAGTAAACAGAGAATGACACCTCAAGCTTAAATTATTCACCCAGACTTTAAACTTTGCACTTTGCATACACTAAGCATATTCCAGAAAAAAGCCAAAAGACACTTATCTTTATAGCACCGAACGTGTGCTTGTTTTCAGCGTGTTTCTCCCCAGCGACATCAATCAGAGGGTGCTGCTTCAGCTACGAAGCTTTTTACAGCAAATGACAGACTTGGCGGAGTATCACTATACTCATGTTCGTGCGCCACTTTCAGTATGTGCTTCTCAGCACCGGCACTCGGTCTTTAGTGGTGCTCCAAACTGACTTGTAGCGCCTATGCCCGGCTCCAATAGCAGCCAATGGCTTGGAACTGGCGGATTAGCTTTCCCTCGGTCCGCGCGGCATAGTCGCGCTCTGCTGCCGTAGATCCCGCCCACCGGAAGTCCGTCTATTCATGATTTTCTAATTTTTAGATTGGATTTTAATCCTCTATTTTATGAACTGATGAATAAGACACCTATTGAAGATCAACAGTTTACCACTGAATTGACTTTCAAAGACCATGCATTATCCAGGTTGGTGTACCAATGCATGCTAGTGAAGACTGTTGAATATTAGTAGCTTACATACATTAGTCATATTTAGTTCATAATTAGATATTTAGGCATCACAATCAGACACTTAGATGATTTTCTAATTTTTAGATTGGATTTTAATCCTCTATTTTATGAACTGATGAATAAGACACCTATTGAAGATCAACAGTTTACCCCTGAATTGACTTTCAAAGACCATGCATTATCCAGGTTGGTGTAAAAAATGCATGCTAGTGAAGACTGTTGAATATTAGTAGCTTACATACATTAGTCATATTTAGTTCATAATTAGATATTTAGGCATCACAATCAAGAAAAGGAATACATATTATAGTTGATATAGAGGTATTTGAATGGACATGAAATATTACATTTATGTTCAGCATACATATATTGTTTACATGTGATATACATTATTATGTATAATTCGAAATTCTGATATTTAAATTTAATTTTTCTTACACAATATAATGGTGTATGTTTATTTTATTTATTTTAAAATTTAAATCATAAATATCTTTATAAAATGTTGAACAAAGTTAGAGCATAGACACAAGATGATTGTAAATGTATTTTATGAATATTTTACAATGTGTGTATTAACTTTGTAAAAATTTCTTTTTTAATTTCAGATTATCATCTGATGACTTCCAGGAATATTGTTTTGTTTCAAAAACTTTTAATTTTTTAAATGTTAATAATCCACATTTTATTATTAAATACACTCTTTTGAACAAATTATAATAAATATCCATATAATCTGTCAATAAAAAACAATTTGACTCCCATGACTGGTAGTTGTCTATTTGACAAGCACATGCATAAGGTCAAATAATGCATTAATTTTATAAAATCCACTGATTCAGAGAATATTAAATTAAACTATCTTTTTTAAATTAATTGGGGAGTGAGATCCATCGATGCTTTTCTTTTGAAATTCTTAGATGTTCAAATAATTTCGGATATGTAGTCCAAATTTGACATTAATTATTTCGTTTCACTTTTAAGAAGGGGAAGTGGTTCACTTACATTAAAGTGACAGTGTTGTTGAATGTAAAATTAATTTTATAAGATCTTGTATCTTCCTTAGGTATCTCAAAACATTATTCAATTAAATGTATAAATTTTTACATTTCTAAATGGTAGGTCATTTAACTTTATATTTTTCATAAGCTAGTTATTGGATGCCATGTTAATAGATTTTATTTTCTTGTGGAGTCATTTAAAGGGACATTTTACTATAGTTATTAATATTATGTAGTTTTTAAAATCTTACCTCTTGGGTTAGACATCACATATGTATATATAATTTTCATTCCCCTTTAGTTTCTTTTGTCAATGTTAAATCAACATTCAAAATGTTTTGGTCCTTAAAGTAGGCTGACCATATTGCCGCTTTAAGAAGGAACACATATGAAAAATACATATGTGAGGGTTCTTATACAAAACCATTTCTTTAAACTGCCCTGAAAACAGCCCTGACATATGTATTTTTCATAGGTGTCCCTTTTTAAAGCGGCAATATGGTCAGCCTACCTTAAAGGGACATTCACAAAGTATATTGTGTCTTAATTTTTAAAAAATCATAAAATAATTTAAACATATTTAGAAAGTACTATAGAATTACATTCAGTCTTTAAATATACTTTGAAAAATATACATCAATGCACATATCTTAGTCAATTACATAAGGCATCTATGTGCAACCAACAATCATCATCATCAAAATAGCCTATGTAGATATGTATTTAATCCAAGAATATATATAATTACAATCTAATGATTGAATACCAAAACATATTAAGTTGTTAAAATATTATAATCTTATCCAAAATGCATACATAACATATAGCTTAATGTCCCTCTAAGCTGAAGACTGCGAAATACATCCATTACAATATATATTTCAGGCAGTGTGTAAAACAATCCAGAAGTTAATATAAATATGCTTTACTCATATGTTATACTAATTTAGCAAAAGGAAGGTGCCTAGGTTTATGATTTTTCAAGCATTATTGTGAAATGTCTCTTTAAAGGGACATGAACTCAAAATATACTTAAAGGGAGACAGTTAAAAAATTATTGATTTATACATTCTGAATGAGTATTCTATTTTAAGCAACTTTTAAATTTGTCTCAGATTATCAATGTTCCTCGTGATGTTGCTATCATTATTTTAAAAATAAGGCATTAAATAGATAATTTATTTGCTTCAGTACTCTGGACAGAACTTGTTTTTTTTGGTTGGATTAATTGATCCAACATTCATCAAGGACAACCCAGGTTTTTTGCAAAAATTGTCCGTAATCTAAAATATCATTATTGATTTTCAAAGAAAGATAACAAGATATTTCTTAACATTTGAGAATCGGATTAAATTATAAAGTTGATTAACATTTCATGCCCAATCGGAATCACGAACGCTAAATTTGTTTGGACAGTGTCCCTTTAAGAGATTTAAAGAGTGTATTTACTTCTCTTCTTATCTTGACATACTTTGCTTGAAAAGCATATCGAGATAGGCTCAGTAGATGAAGATTGGTGGATGCACAGAGATGCCTTATGTGATTGGCTCAACCATGTGCATTTAAATTTCTTCTGTTGAGGATATCTAAATACAAAGATAAATTGAGTTACATTTTAAAGTCTAAAAATTTTCAATCTCTACAGATCATTTGATACAATTGTTTGTTTGTAATGTCTATTTAAAATAACAACGCCATTGCACAATAACATATATGAGCACTTCAGACAAATACAAGCTCGAGGTTTATTTACTAATAACAAACAAACCTGTAGTTTAACATTTATAAACAGATTATCCAAGTTAATGACATTATAACCTGAATTTGAACATTCGGAAATGTTGCGTGGGAAACGGATCTTGAAACACCAGATTTGCATCTTTAAACATTAGAGTCTAATGTCACGCAATAGCACACAATCAATGTGCATTATAAATACATTTAATAGAGCAATGTCAATACTTCACAATAAGTCAACAAATTGATTTTATGAACAATAAAGACATACAATATAAAATGTGTATTTGTATTAAAGAAACAGACCGTTATTAAACCGAAAAATGTCTACAACATTTAATAATGTGACAGTATTAGATTTTAAAGAGAATTTAAACATTAATATTTAACGGATCACGGATATTAAATCTGCGTCACACATATCCGCATGACAGGCCCATGAGTTACAAATAAGTCTACATGAAAAATGAAGTAACAGCACCACCAAGCGGTATGTGTAAGGAAGTTACTAAGATATGAAACATTAAGGAACGGCCAATCAGAGTTCATCACACAAACACAACTTGAGTCACGATGGTCTCACAGACATTCTAACAATATTTCAAACTTTTATCCAATCAGATGTACAGATAACTTGTCCCATGGTGCATCTCATGTTTACTTCACCATATAAAAGTCCATTACACGTTGCCATCTTTGTCAGTTCTCTAATGCCTGCAGGCAGTATATATTATTATATATTATATATCCTACAACCCAGCAGGCATGACGTCTCCCAGGTTCACCAAGCCAGAGAGTGCTGCACTGGTCCACACCGTCAAGGACTTTTATCCCCAGCTGTTTGGGAACAAGAGGAGGTCGACAGATGCGCCTGTTAAGAAGGCCCTCTGGGAGTCTATCACCAATGCGGTGAAATTGGTGTGTGGCGTCCAGAGGAACCAGGATCAAATCATGAGGAGATTCGGAGATATGAGGTTGCGATTGTCCAAAAAAGTCAACCTCATAAGGGAGTGGGTACAAGCCCGTAAAAGAGGGGGCCAAAGAAAGGCCCTGTGGAAACTCTACCTACTCCCTTATGAGGTGACTTTATGCGAGCTCCTCAATCTCCGGGTCCCCAAAAGATTTAGATCCTCGCCATCCTCGGCCTCCTCTTCTTCCCTCCCAGTTGCGGGATCTGAAAGTCCTGACGCGGGGGCCAGGGCAGCTGCTTCTCCGTCCGGTGGCCTGGCAGGAGCCGATAGAGAATCTGAACCAGGTAACTATCCATCTTCATATAATATCTTAATATTTGATTATTTATTTAAAAATGTGTATATAGTCAGATCCTAAACCTATCCAGATCTCAAAACATACACTACATATGATGTTTAGATATCTTATTTTAGATTAGTGACACATGAAATAGGAATGATGTTTCTTGCGCTCTACAGAATATGCGTCACAGAGCGAAAATTGAATAGCGCATCCACGTTAACATGGGTTTGCTGTAAGTGGCATTGCTTTATAAATGTTGGTCAAATGACGGATGCGTAATTCCGCTTGGAATCATTGCGCAATGATCGCGAAAATGGAATAGCGCATCCACGTTAACATGGGTTTGCTGTAAGTGGCATTGCTTTATACATGTTGGTCAAATGACGGATGCGTAATTCCGCTTGGAATCATTGCGCAATGATCGCGAAAATGGAATAGCGCATCCACGTTAACATGGGTTTGCTGTAAGTGGCATTGCTTTATACATGTTGGTCAAATGACGGATGCGTAATTCCGCTTGGAATCATTGCGCAATGATCGCGAAAATGGAATAGCGGATCCACGTTAACATGGGTTTGCTGTAAGTGGCATTGCTTTATACATGTTGGTCAAAATGAAATGTGAATTATTATATATGTGAAGAATACAGTATTCTTATTTTCAATAGTATACACAATTAAAAAAAAAGCAGAATCCAAAAAATAAATAACATATGCCCATCAATTGATGAGAATGAAATAACACCAAAAAAAATTAAAGCTACAGTAAACAACACAACTGATTGAAAATAAGAGTACAGGATATATTTATCATGAATTTAATTGAGGAAACAATTAACTCATGGGACTACCAAAAGATTAATAGTTTTTAATTGATTTGCTAATAATGTAAAGATTTTAAACATGGCATGATTTGTATTAATGATATCCAATCCTCATTTAATATATTACAGATCTGGATGTTGGTGCTGGATCCTCAAGCCAGGGCTTGTCACAGTATGGTATGTCTCATTTTAATTGACATTTGTCTTAGAAACATGGACAGAACATTACATACTAAATCCACATTGTTCAATATTTATATGTATCTGCAAAATGGATTAGTAAAATATTTACAAATAAGAATTTAAAAAAAATAAACAGAGGATTACATTGTAAGACTACTCTGAATTTTTATCAAATTTAAAATATCCCATCTATTCTGGA
The DNA here is from genome assembly GCF_027579735.1 of Bombina bombina. Taxonomy (NCBI): domain Eukaryota; kingdom Metazoa; phylum Chordata; class Amphibia; order Anura; family Bombinatoridae; genus Bombina; species Bombina bombina. The sequence continues at coordinate 68,828,903 of NC_069503.1, forward strand.
TATCTTAATTTTAATGTAAGATTCTTTGAATGTCCAATTTATATTCTTCCCTTGTGTATTGCTTAATCTTATTTGTATACATTTTTAAAAAACTCACACACTTTTGCATATGAATTTTTTTTTAAAATATAGATTCCATTTTTGAAATTGATCACGTCATTTAACCCCTTAACGACCAAGGACGTACGCCACACGTCCTCAAAAAAATACAGTTAATGACCGAGAACGTGTGGCGTACGTCCTTGGTCTGGAAAGCAGCTGGAAGCGATCCTGCTCGCTTCCAGCTGCTTTCCGGTTATTACAGTGATGCCTCGATATGGAGGCATCCTGCAATAACCCCCCTTGGCCATCCGATGCAGAGAGAGCCACTCTGTGGCCCTCTCTGCACCGGACATCGGTGGCCGGTATCGTTGGTGGGTGGGAGCTTACGTGGGAGGCGGGTGGGCGGCCATCGGTGCTCAGTGTGGAGTGGAGGGGGGCGGGATCGGGGGCGGGAGCTACGGGGGCGCGCACGGGAGCGCGCGCGTGCATGGGGGTGGTGGGCAGGCGCGTGCACGGGGCGGGAGCAGGTGGGAACCGCTACACTACAGAAAAAAAAAGTTAAAAGTTAAAAACACCAATACTGTAAAATATAATCTAAGGGACCTGGAAGGGGTTGGGGGTTGGTCTCGGTGGGGGATGAAAGCTACACTACAGAAAATGGATTTTTTTTAAAAAAAAGGCACATTTTGTTACAAAACTGGGTACTGGCAGACAGCTGCCAGTACCCAAGATGGCGCCCATTATTGCAGAGGGGAAGGGTTAGAGAGCAGTTTGGTGGGGGATCAGTGAGGTTGGGGTCTAAGGGGGGATCCTACACATCAGCATATGTAAATATGCTTTTTATTTTTTTTTAAAAAAAAGGGCCAAATACCTTTTTTTTTTTTTTTTTTTTTTTTTTTTTTTTTTTTTTTTTTAAATATTCTTTTTATTGAAGACAAAGAAAAAGCAATAAGGTTACATGTATAATATTGCGAAGCCATATACACATAGGAATATACAAGAATGTAAAAATATACATAAGCTAGATCTGTAGGAATGTTTATAATACACAAACTTGCCAATAAAATATATTCAAAATTCTCAAAGTAAGTCAAATATAAACAATAGTTATGGCATATATTTCACTATTTGTAAGTAGCGAGTGGTCATCATGTGTCTTCCTTATTTTCATTTTTATAACACAGCAAAACAAGTTTTTGCAATATATGTGTAGTGTGTTGAAATTGAAAATACTAAACTTAAAACTTGTATCTCAAATTGTAAATAAAGCTTAACAGTTTCGCTTGACTGAGTAGGAGGGAAAGAGTCAATTTTATGGTAGAGTGAAAAGCTGCACATAAAAACATAAAAAATAGATGGGGTAGGTTGCGGTACTGGTTAGAAAGACCGCGTAGTTAGTCCTCCCTTCCTAGGAGGTACATTATAAGATAGTGGTGAGGGGGGGGGGGAGGTGGTTATTTGGAGTGTGATAAGCACCTTGTAATACTTATGATGAGGACGCTGAATTGGGAGAAACAGTGTAATAGGGCTCTGCATCTTGGTAAGCGGTATATCTTTTGCGATAAAACAGGACTGTTATAGCAATGGGGAGGGTCTAATTGGGCATACATGAAAGCTATATTCCATATTCTAAGACCTAGGAATTTAATATGGGACCCGTAGGAAGAGCCAAAGAGTACTCACAATAATTATAGAGGGGAGACATTGCACAATTAAATGCGAGTGCAGGTCCAGCCTGCTCCAGAAGGTAGGACAACCTAGTTAGCTGGGATCAGGACATAGAAAAGGCTATAACTGACAGTGTGATTAAAGCACTCCTAAAGATATGTGATAGTATGGGTAACCGTAAAACTATCAGAGCTTGTCGGGATTATATAACAACTGCAGATATAATGTTGGGAACAAAACAACTTAGTGAACAATAAAGAGCTGAAACATTGCTTATGCGCTGTGGGCTGTATTGTGTTAACAGGCTATATCCATAATATAACATCCCGCCGCCTCGGCCGCTGGCGGCGAGAAGTCACACACACAAATGGCACTTAGGTGCAATGAGTATACATGTAGTATGAGAGCTTGTAGAATTGGGAAACCCATGCAATAAAATAAAATATCAGAACTCTGCCGGCTCACAGTAGGTGCAAACAATAAGAAGCCTGTAGGTATAATATGACACAGTATGACACAGTATATAAACATCCTGGACATCCCATAAAACAATTTGGTTGGCATAAATAAAGCATAGTTGAGCTAGACAGGAGGAAACTTTGATATATAGTGTACCCAATCATGCTGGGATCAAAAGGTGTGACCTCGGCATGTTAATTTGAATAGCCCTAAATGTGCAATACAAGAGATCTTCTTATGAGGTGAATAGGAGAATGCAGGAAAAGATTTGATGGTAAAAGCAGTAGTTCTACTTCAATATACATTGGTACAGTGCAGCATGATATAAGCACACATGTATGGGGATTAGGGCCTCTTATCACAAATAGCAGAAATATAGTACATAAGCAGCGTTAGGCTGTAAATAGGGTACATCCTGGAAAGGCTAACCAACTCTTATAAGTATCAGCATGGATAAAAAGCTACGCATAAATGGCCTGTGATAACAATTACACATACATTCAAATATAATACAACTGACAGGTATTAGGAGCGCATAGGTAGCGTTTTAAAAGACAAGCCTAATTATAAGGAATGGCTCACTCCTCAAACAAATAAATGTGGGACCTTGTGAAATCCAGAAAACCCCCAAAAAAAATGGTGCAACAAAATCTGGTAATGTCCAACTGTATCGTCTATGTCTCTATTGACTTAGCTATCAGATGAGCATGGTAGTTAACATCCAACAAGATGTGGATGCATAGGGATTGTCCCATAGAAGATACTCAATATTGCTTATATATAATACATAGAGATATAAGTATTAAAACCATAGGTTAATTGCGGTTGTGTGACGAGAAAAACCGCTTTAAAGACTCAGGATGAATCCAGCCTATCCTGAGTACTATAATATGGGGGGGTACGGAGGTCATTACGCATGTTTAATCGGAGCTCCTCTTTTCATAGGTACTAAACGTTAATCATGTCTTACCCAGCAATATGTAGCATGTTGGTCAACTATGTGAGGATAAGATATCCGCTAGCAGAGAAATAAGAGTGATGGGCTATGTTATTTATTTACTGACTAACTTACTTAGGAGCTTACCCAGCTCCTATTCTGAAATCTTCAACAGGAAATAGTTTATTGACAGGTAAGACTACCACCCTAGAGAGCGTAAAATACAACTTTTGAAAGATTTAGAGTGTATCTATACCAATAATTGAGGTAGGGAGTATAGTCAAATTGGAGAATATAGTTAAAGTAGGGAGTATATTTAAAGTAGGGAATATAGCTAACCCAGGGAATATAGTTAAAGTAGGGAGCATAGTGAAATTAGAGAATTTAGTGCCTCCACCTTCCTATATCCTTATACCCTGTCGTCTAGATATGGGCCCTATATCCAAACGACAAGCAAGACACTGATATGTGTGGGTGAGTAATATCCGGTGACTGTCTGCATAACCTCCCTAAGCTACTAGAAGATAATTATGACACCCTTTGTACTGAAAAAATGGTCTAAGAACTCAATTATCCCCATAATCTCATAAACTTTAAAATCTCACTTTATATGGCGATAATATATAACTTAGGTGCCCCAGCCAATGGTATCCTAAAGCGCAATAAAGGAAGATATGTAGATGGTGTATATGTGTGCTTATAGAACTGGGTACCTTAGCTCATAAACAATAAAGCTGACATATATAGCAATAAAGGGATACATATCACAGTATGCCAAGTATAGTGTGTAGAAGGCACAGTATTCACAGTGGAGGGGAAAGAAAAAAAACATTTAAAACATATATTAATAACTAACTTTTTCATAGAATAAACTTGGATCTCTCTAATCAGAGCTTTAAGAATTTCAGGAAATGTAATCAAGTCCACACAGTCACCAGGAAGTTCCTTAACATTAGTGCAGATGGGTTCTACTAACCAACATAAACATGGCAGATACAATTTAGGCTGTATGTTCTTTATAAGCATGGTTCTTTAACTATGATGAGTGCAAATAAGTGAAATGTAAAGCATAGCCCTCACAAGCTAGCTGAAAGCCCTTAAATTTACCACATACACACTATAGCCTTAATCAGCAAAGAGCATAATATAGCAATTCTTATTTAGAAGTTGCTGTATGAAATACAGAAAACTCAATGTGAACATATGTAAAGATCTTAATAAAAAATTGCTTTATGTCCCTGTTTGAATCTACATCAGCTTATACCATATAAGTTGTAGGTCCCAGAGTGATACCATAAACATCTATAATAATATGACACCATCAGAAAGCCTTAAAAGAAACAAGTGAACCTAAAAAAACCTGAAACCTGAAAAGGTTCTTTATGTGGTTCTGATATAAACTTGCTGAAATGACAAATATACACATTTATAAACTGTTACTGCTTGCTTATGGCATAAGGACCTTATATAACTATATTGAGGTTGACTGCCTCGCATAAACAACAACAAAAAAAAAAAAAAAAAAAAAGGAAACTGGGTATAATACATACAGTTATATATACCAGACGCTGGTTCAAGATGTCTGAGGGGTATTTCTGATGTTCCCAGTGGTGACCTAAATCTAAATTCTGATTTTGGGTAGCCAATCTAGATTCCCAGGAGAGAGAGTCCAAAGGGAGAGAAGAGTAAAAATACAGAGACCTAAGCTGCCAGACAACATCAGTTTGCCGTGTAGATCAAGCTGTGACTAAACTTTCACTCCCCTCTAGTGGTGGCATCTAGTAATTACAGCCTCTATCAGAAAATTTTATTGTTAATCCAAACTCTGCTATTTGATATGTGTGTGCAATTGCCGTAGGTAATATATGACTAGAAGACATACTAAATAAAATATGTTTACGGCAAATCCAAATATCTCTCCAGTATCTCTATTATCTGATGTGACAGTTGTATTAGCTATAGTAAAAAAAATCACGTATACAAACGATTAAACCAAAATATGACTGTAAAATAAAGTGGAAATCCAGTGTTTACATCTATCCCAAAAATAACTATTTAACCCAGTATTTTCCTGCAAACAAATATTGACTATTTATGAGGCAAAGGAGCTGTTTTAAATGAGTATTACCATGTCCTGTAATAAACGTAACTGTATAACAGTTTGGTAAGATATAAACACATCTGTCCCAAAATGTAGTAGAAGCTCAGCCAGGAGAGTATTTTCTAGCCAATACCGGACTTATGAAGATCTGGTGCAGTTGTTTTCAGTTCTAATTTCTGAGCCGTAGTGGCTCTAGTCACACTTAGCACCAAATAGGGATTCAGCTTGTTGTTTAAAAGCCACACAGGTATTAACCCACATCGTGGGAAAGGAGCGATCAAAACATTTTCTTCAGCTGCCCCCATCCAATAGGAGATAACGGTCCTGGAATCAAAGGCATATTTGCATGTCTCCTCTTTATCTTCCGTGGTGTCCTGGCATTGAAGAAGGGTCACTACATGATCTGGCTCAATGTACTCCGTTTTGTCAGCCTCAGCGTCCGGTATCCATCCTCCACAATCTTCCGCCTTAGCAAGGTGGCACTGTGAAGCGGACAAGAAATAGGTATGTGTTGATTGGGCCCCACGATCGTCTGTCTCTGGCTGTTTATCTGTATAGCTATATCCAGAGTGCAATATTAGGGATCGCTTTGTCTCCAACTCTGAGGAGATTGCAGGAGACACCAGAGGTAGATGGAGTACTGCCCTGCCCCTGAGTTCATTTTCTAACTGCCAAAAGTGTTGCGTGGTTAGTTGCAGGGTTGCTTGTTCCCATGCTTCGACTACCGCCATGATGTCCAGCCCATAGGTCCCGATGTTACATGCAAGGTCTACCACTTAATAAATCTTAGTTCGCCCCCAGCAGCTGCACTCACATATTATAGATGTGTTTTACAGTATCATTTCTTTGAGAGTTGTTTCATGCAGTCGATACCGATGAGCACCTTAATTGCTGCGTAGATCCAAAAATGGCTGCTCTTAGAGAGGTTGAGAGGTAGGCTTGGTGTCAGGAATGCAGAGTTTGGACGTTCAGAGGGAATTCCACTCATTTAGTTTGGTTATCAAGGTCTCCAAAGCCTTTGGGTTACCAAATACAAAAAAGTTCAAGAGTCTGAACGGCCATAAAGCTTGTTTTCTAAATGATATATTCGGAGCTCTTGTGTTATGCGACTGTCGCCAAATACCTTTTATTTTAGTACTGGCAGAGTTTCTGCCAGTACTTAAGATGGCGGGGACAATTGTGGGGTGGGGGAGGGAAGAGAGCTGTTTGGGAGGGATCAGGGGGTCTGATGTTTCAGGTGGGAGGCTGAGCTCTACACTAAAGCTAAAATTAACCCTGCAAGCTCCCTACAAGCTACATAATTAACCCCTTCACTGCTATCCATAATACACGTGTGATGCGCAGCGGCATTTAGAGGCCTTCTAATTACCAAAAAGCAATGCCAAAGCCATATATGTCTGCTATTTCTGAACAAAGGGGATCCCAGAGAAGCATTTACAACCATTTGTGCCATAATTGCAGAAGCTGTTTGTAAATAATTTCAGTGAGAAACCTAAAATGGAGAAAAAATTTACGTTTTTTTTTAATTTGATCGCATTTGGCGGTGAAATGGTGGCATGAAATATACCAAAATTGGCCTAGATCAATACTTGGGGTTGTCTACTACACTACACTAAAGCTAAAACTACCCCAAAAAGCTCCCTACATGCTCCCTAATTAACCCCTTCACTGCTGGGCATAATACACGTGTGGTGCGCAGTGGCATTTAGCGGCCTTCTAATTACCAAAAAGCAACACCAAAGTCATATATGTCTGCTATTTCTGAACAAAGGGGATCCCAGAGAAGAATTTACAACCATTTATGCCATAATTGCACAAGCTGTTTGTAAATAATTTAAGTTAGAAACCAAAAGTTTGTGAAAAAATTTGTGAAAAGTGAACGATTTTTTTGTATTTGATTGCATTTGGCGGTGAAATGGTGGCATGAAATATACCAAAATGGGCCTAGATCAATACTTTGGGTTGTCCACTAAAAAAAAATATATACATGTCAATGGATATTCAGAGATTCCTGAAAGATATCAGTGCTCTAATGTAACTATCGCTAATTTTGAAAAGAAATGGTTTGGAAATAGCAAAGTGCTACTTGTATTTATGACCCTATAGTTTACAAAAAAAAGCAAAGAACATGTAAACATTGGGTATTTCTAAACTCAGGACAAAATTTAGAAACTATTTAGCATGGGTGTTTTTTGGTGGTTGTAGATGTGTAACAGATTTTGGGGGTCAAAGTTAGAAAAAGTGTGTTTTTTTCCATTTCTTCCTCATATTTTATAATTTTTTTATAGTAAATTATAAGATATGATGAAAATAATGGTATCTTTAGAAAGTCCATTTAATGGCGAGAAAAACGATATATAATATGTGTGGGTACAGTAAATGAGTAAGAGGAAAATTACAGCTAAACACAAACACCGCAAAAATGTAAAAATAGCCTTGGTCCCAAACGGACAGAAAATGGAAAAGTGCTGTGGTCATTAAGGGGTTAAGGGACATGCCAACGAAATTTTACATTGAATGATTTTTAAACGTGATTTTATTGTTTTGTTTAAACATTTTATGATCTACATTGGTTCAGTCTATTGTTTTAGTTCTTCTAAAAACATATTGATTTTGGTTTATGTTAAACAATGCATTACTGGTATTATCCGGCTGTTTTTTTATGCATAAATTTGCATTGGGTCAAAAGTTAAAATCATGTGTTGAGATAACAGTAGTACATTGTTTCAAAAAGTATACAATTACACATTTAGAGCTTCATGTCCCTTTAATAGCTGAAAATTAAATAATTCAAAGGATATCCTTAAATAACATATTAGATTCAAATTGCATGCTCAATCCCATTTGTTACATCAACATATGGAGTAGAGAATTCATTAACACCAACCTTATCAAATCAATATTTTTTATATTAAAGGGACACTGATCTAAAATTATTAATGTTGTCATTCAGATCGAGCATGCAATATTAAGCAACATTTAAATATAATACTATAATCGTATGTGAAATATTCTATTGCTAAATGTATTTTAAAATCAAGAATGTACGTTTATCTGCAGCTCAATTTTGGTTGACCAACCTGGGTTTTTATTGATGATTGGTGGATACCTTCAACAAACAATATTTATTGAATCCAATATTGCTTATCTGCCTTTAAGATTAAAATGTAGCAACATTAAAATTATAATAGGAGTCAATGTGAAATCATTTGGAGCAGTTTGAACAGTGAAATCAATGATTGAAATAAATCATGTCAGTGTCCCTTTAATAAACAATAGATTCATTAATCCTTCCATTCTTTGGATTAGACAATATTGATATATAATTCACATATTCACTGTTGGAGTTACTTTCTAGATATAAGCATACTCTAACAGCACCATGATTACATATTTGTACTAATCAATTTGGTTTGGTATTGTGATCAATATGTGTTGTGTCCTAAACAAGATTACTGTACATTGCACAAATGGCTCGATGTGCCACATGTCTTTGTTTATATTTGTCAACAGCTGTTATTCAAAATGTGGTTTGTGTGTATTCTTTGAAGAACATTGATCAATGGGTATATTTAGATATGCAATAGCATCGTATGAGATGAGTTTGATATCTAATATAGTCAGAAATTAAACATATGTTCAATACATAATTTTTTACAGAATCCCCTTGATTCAATCAAGCATTTTATTTTATAATGACTGCTCTATTCTTCACATTTTCAAGTTGATTATTCTTATAAATCGATCCAGATGTGATTTAGTGCTATCCCAAATGTGTTCACTAATATATATCTATATCATTCATAGAGAGAGTTGGTGTGGGGAGCCCAGAGGAATCCAGCACTGACACAGAGCCGCCTTTGCGGTCTTCTGGTAAGTCCATTGACTCATTTATATGTCATTGAAGGTGTATTGGTAATCAATATTATGAGCATGATTCTGATGAATCATAACATTTGAAACAAACATATAATTGACTCCTCTGATTATATATTAATTTTATTTGAATATTGAAAGATTAAGAATTAAAACTTTCTTAGTCTACACCTTTGTTATTCAGAAGATGTATAGCATATGTTTGTTTCCAGGTTCATTTTTGACAACAATCATCAAGTGATACACACATGAGAAATCTTAAATGTTCAATGTACTATGCTTTTATGATTTTAAAATTAATACAAACAATAAATAGAAAATCTGAATCATTGATAATAACAAATCTAATGTCATTTGTATGCTCCATCAAAATGATGTAAATCATAACTTTGGGTGTGTATATCTTTAATGCAACATTGATGTGTGAGCAACAGTAACATATGTTATAATATCTGATCTTAACGTGTACACAACATGTTATGTTTTACAGAGATTGATTTAACATGTGGGACGGAGGAGGAAGAGGCTTCCTTGGAGTCTGATGGTATGTGAAATATATCTAACATGTATCCAACATGTTTATTTATTGGAAATCATTTTATTGAAGACATTCAAAGTCTACAGCTTTTGCAATTTAAAAAGGAATATTATTTGTCTGTTCAAATACACTACTGCCCCCTTTATATATCAGGCAGCATGAAGATATGCTTGGATTTGTTTAAATATTTGGATTTGAAATTCATGCCATCATGATGTCACATGCATATTCTAGGCCAAACCACAATAATAATTTTTGAATTGTACAGACAGTCATTGATATTCATCTGAGTGCCTATATGCATACCATATCCTCATGTCATCATTGTTTAGAAATTCAAACACACTTCTAAGTATATTGCAAACATAATCAAGTTGAAATGCGTTGCTTTGATTTCATGATGTATGAGATGTTAATATATTTATTATATTTATTTCAGATGGATCCTCTGCTTCTGGTCATCATTGTTCCTCCCCTGCCCAGCCCCCTGCCCAGTCCCCTGCCCAGCCCCCTGCCCAGCCCCCTGCCCAGTCCCCTTCCCCTCCCGGCCCTTCCCATTTGTCCCGTCATATCCCTCCCAAAAAACACCCCTACCTCCCCCTTCTCCGCGCTTCCCAGTCTTTTGGCCCGTACAGCTACCCCAGCTGCCCAGCCCCCAACTCACCACTCCCCAGCTGTACGGGCTACCCCAGAGCAGCAGCCCATCCCTCCCCAACCCAATCCCATCCCTCCCCAACCCAATCCCATCCCTCCCCCCTGTCTCAACATTCATTGTCCTGGGTGTCGGATTGTCCTTCCCAGGCACAGCTGTAAGTATCATTCAAAATCAACATTATAAGATACTTAAAGGTACACTGAAGGCAAATTGTTTTTATTGTGATTCAAATAGAGCATGCAATGTTAATGAAATTTATAATTTACTACTCTTATGAATTATTCTTCATTCTCTTGCTATCTTTATTGAAACAAAGAAATGCCTAGAATTAATTTTAAATCGAAAATAAGTCTGGACATCATTTCTTTATTGTTGGATGAATGTATCCATCAATCAGCAGGGACAACCAAAGTTGCTAAACAAATATGGCCTGCCCTATAAACCTACATTCTTGCATTCAAAATCTATCTAGAGAATTCTAACATTTAAAGAATATGTGTAATTTTTTATTATTTGTAATGTCATGCTCTATCTGAATCAGTCAATTAAATATTTAGGTTCAGTGTCTCTTTAATTTGATATCACTACATATACCAATCACTACTACTTGGATCCAACAATTTATGTACAAATGTTGATACATTATCTCTTGTCTAACCCAGTGGGAATGTAATTTCTTCAGGTTGCTATGTTTACCCAGCTTGTCCTCAACGACAAAATGTTTAAGGATAGGTGTGCCTACCACAGTATAATTAAAATATTTAAATTGCTAATGTAAGTACAATGTAAATCCTTTAACAAGATTTTATACACTCAAGCTGTACAAGTGGATCATCGAAAACCAATTAAAGGGGACAACATGTTTGAGTAAACTGTCCCTTTAATGATTTCGGTCTGTCTGAATAACATATTTAATGTGTAAAGAATCAATTTCAACAAATTGATGTAAAGAATGATTTGTCTTTATGATGACAATGTATCTTTGCTTATTTTTTCTTCGGTTGTGTAATTATCCTTAATATTTTATTTATTCTTTATTTTAGGCTGTGACTCAACATGGCTCATGCTAGAAGGTATAGCACGTGTAGAGCAGGCCGTGTTGAGGAACGCAGCTGTCCTGAGAGGGATGAACGACACCATGCAGGCCCAGCTCCAGGTTCAGCATTTGACTCTTCGCCAGATCATGAGATTACGTTCAATGCCTGAATCTGGAGCTGGACATGCACAGGACAATGAAGGGGTTGACCAGTAAGTGGAGGATCTGGAGATGCTCCAAGGGCGCAGAGAAGAATCCTCCGTCCACATGTTGATGTATTTTTTATGGTTGCCATTTGGCCTTTTTTTCGGTTTATTGTTGTGCCTGTTGCACTCTTTTACCTTGTCATATATCTACAATGGGGCTATGCTGGCCCTTGGCAACTCTCTTCATGGACTGTGATGCACTGTGTTACCTTGTCATATGGCTCAAATGGGGCTATGCTGGCCCTTGGCAACTCTCTTCATGGACTGTGATGCACTGTGTTACCTTGTCATATGTCTCCAATGGGGCTATGCTGGCCCTTGGCAACTCTCTTCATGGACTGTGATGCACTGTGTTACCTTGTCATATGTCTCCAATGGGGCTATGCTGGCCCTTGGCAACTCTCTTCATGGACTGTGATGCACTCTCTTACCTTGTCATATGTCTCCAATGGGGCTATGCTGGCCCTTGGCAACTCTCTTCATGGACTGTGATGCACTGTGTTACCTTGTCATATGGCTCAAATGGGGCTATGCTGGCCCTTGTCAACTCTCTTCATGGACTGTGATGCACTGTGTTACCTTGTCATATGGCTCAAATGGGGCTATGCTGGCCCTTGGCAACTCTCTTCATGGACTGTGATGCACTCTCTTACCTTGTCATATCTTTCCAATGGGGCTATGCTGGCCCTTGGCAACTCTCTTCATGGACTGTGATGCACTGTGTTACCTTGTCATATGGCTCAAATGGGGCTATGCTGGCCCTTGGCAACTCTCTTCATGGACTGTGATGCACTGTGTTACCTTGTCATATGGCTCAAATGGGGCTATGCTGGCCCTTGGCAACTCTCTTCATGGACTGTGATGCACTGTGTTACCTTGTCATATGTCTCCAATGGGGCTATGCTGGCCCTTGGCAACTCTCTTCATGGACTGTGATGCACTGTGTTACCTTGTCATATGTCTCCAATGGGGCTATGCTGGCCCTTGGCAACTCTCTTCATGGACTGTGATGCACTGTGTTACCTTGTCATATGGCTCCAATGGGGCTATGCTGGCCCTTGGCAACTCTCTTCATGGACTGTGATGCACTGTGTTACCTTGTCATATGTCTTCAATGGGGCTATGCTGGCCCTTGGCAACTCTCTTCATGGACTGTGATGCACTGTGTTACCTTGTCATATGTCTCCAATGGGGCTATGCTTGCCCTTGGCAACTCTCTTCATGGACTGTGATGCACTGTGTTACCTTGTCATATGGCTCAAATGGGGCTATGCTGGCCCTTGGCAACTCTCTTCATGGACTGTGATGCACTGTGTTACCTTGTCATATGGCTCAAATGGGGCTATGCTGGCCCTTGGCAACTCTCTTCATGGACTGTGATGCACTGTGTTACCTTGTCATATGTCTCCAATGGGGCTATGCTTGCCCTTGGCAACTCTCTTCATGGACTGTGATGCACTGTGTTACCTTGTCATATGGCTCAAATGGGGCTATGCTGGCCCTTGGCAACTCTCTTCATGGACTGTGATGCACTGTGTTACCTTGTCATATGGCTCAAATGGGGCTATGCTGGCCCTTGGCAACTCTCTTCATGGACTGTGATGCACTCTCTTACCTTGTCATATGGCTCAAATGGGGCTATGCTGGCTATTGGCAACTCTCTTCATGGACTGTGATGCACTCTCTTACCTTGTCATATGGCTCAAATGGGGCTATGCTGGCCCTTGGCAACTCTCTTCATGGACTGTGATGCACTGTGTTACCTTGTCATATGGCTCAAATGGGGCTATGCTGGCCCTTGGCAACTCTCTTCATGGACTGTGATGCACTCTCTTACCTTGTCATATGTCTCCAATTTTCCAGATTCTTTGTCCTCCTTATTCATGTCATTGATTGAAATCTCTAGTTTATCTGGTTGATCCTTAAAGGGACCTTAACAAAAATAATGGTGTTTCATGAATCATATATGTAATACAATTGTAAATGACTTTAAGATTAACATCTCCAATGTAATTTTATTGTCTTTATATATTTTTCGAAAAGCTTTATCATTGCATGATTATGATTAGCATAGTAATTGTTTATATATGTATATATAGATCGTTATTTGTGTATATATATGTATATTTCAAATTTCACATCCATGTGTGTATTTCTAAACTCTGCATGAATTGATGCACCTTTAACAAATGATCTGAGGATTGATACAATGATATAATCCCTGTAAAGTGTTCATGTTATTGAATTAGTATTGTCTCTGTGTATCCTCTTTTTATAAATAAAAATCATGTCCCTTTAAGTGATGGCGAGCACAATTGTTAATGAATGTATTTCCATTTCTAAAGCGTTTTTGTCCTTTTTACATGAACAAGGACATATAATCTTATTAATAAACAATCTTATTGTAATGTTGACAGCACATGTATTTCATTTTCAATTCTATCTTATTGTAAAAGTGTAACCAAATCAATCTCTGTGTGTAATGCGCATATTTTAGATGAGGAATATTTTTCACCAAATATTTTTAAAAAATACTTCTCCTCCCATATATGGCTATAGGTAGGCTGACCATATTTCAACTTGAATAAATGACACGTTTGATCAATACATGTGTCATTATTGTTATTCCAAAACAAACTAAACATATCTTAAAACATCAATGGCATATGTATTTCTCATGTGTATCTTTTAAATGTTAAAGATATACACCATAGCTATAGTTAAAGGTACATTCAAGTCCGAAAAGATGCTTCATGATTTCGTGACATTACTAGATAGCAATCTAGACACATACTAGTTACTAAAATATAAATACGTTTCTTATTGATATGCCAAGCTGTCAACTGAGTCCTTGTATTGGCTGCGGTTTTTCAGCGATCTCGGATGCGCCATGTTGCTTAAGACGTCACCTGCCAGGCTGTCCAATGATTCCTTGTATTGAGTGACGTTTTTACGCGATCAAGGATGCGCCTTTTTTTGGTTTGCGTTCTTACGCGATCAAGGATGCGCCTTTTTTTGGTTCGCGTTCTTACGCGATCAAGGATGCGCCTTTTTTTGGTTTACGTTCTTACGCGATCAAGGATGCGCCTTTTTTTGGTTTGCGTTCTTACGCGATCAAGGATGCGCCTTTTTTTGGTTTACGTTCTTACGAGATAAAGGATGCGCCTTTTTTTGGTTTGCGTTCTTACGCGATCAAGGAAGCGCCATGTTAATTAAGACGTCACATGCAAAGGTAAAAAACGTCAGATTGTATTACGTATTCCCGCAATATTTGTTTGTGCACGTTACACACGTTTGTGAATGAGAAGACAGGTTTAAAACCATGGCGAATATGGATTTTTTGCATCATGTTACATTGTTGACCCATAGCTGATAAAGACCACCACATTCTCTTTTGCTGGATGTCTGGTTGAATAAACGAACGAAAGCCAAATGTTTTCATGCATAAGATATTTCGAGGCAAGTGCAAATCTCTATAGTCCATGTTGTTTAATATGTTTGTCAACAATATGTTCCTTTTTATGAAAAATGACTGTTGTGTTTAATGTTAAAGATATCTAATTCATAAATATGCGCTATTGTGTTAGAATAAAGTAATCAATATGCATTTATCTTTATCATATGCTAAATATATGATGCCGACTTCTTCTAAATGTAATTTCGTCGTATATTTTATTAAAGGTTCATTAGACACTCACATTATAAATCAAAATATTTTATTTGGTCTCTAGTTAGATAGTCCATTGTTTTCCAAATAAACGTCTCATTTTGGTTCTGTTCAAATAAAATGTAAGTAATTTTCAGACTCCTCGCCAAGCCTCAAAGTTTCATGTGAGTACCATCTCCAGCTTTCTCCTGTTTGTGTAAAGGATCTTTTCATATGTTAATGATGGGGTATTGTCTTGTTTTACGGTTGTAATGGGGGTTCATCTATATTTTTAAGAGAGCTAACCCGATTTTCTTTGAAAGTGTTTAAAGCTTTGTAATATTGATATCAGTATATGTTAATCTTGTTGTTTCTAGTAGTGTCTATTATATACAGTTCTGTTAAAAAGATAGTATACTGTCCCTTTAATGCAAATGTTTATTTTTGTATCATGTATGAGTTCCACATTGGTTAATCTCCAAATATATTATTGTTAGCATATTTTCACCCCCCACTCCTAAAAGGACTTTAAACCATATTCATTGTTAAAACAAATGTCTTTATAAAAATAAATTAACACAATAATGTCTCTTTAAGAAAATAGACTTTATTTAACACGTCAATATAAATCATTTTTCAATATTTATTGTTTGAACAAGTACATGTAGATATACCAACAATCTGCAAATATATGTTAGCATATGTAATTTTGTTAAAGGGACAGTTTATAAAAAAAATCATGTTTTGCATTATTATAAAAGTCAATTTTGTAATTTCAATGATATCAAAGTTTTCTCACCAATTAATCATTTGTCTGTGTTTATTTTAATTTGCTAGCTAAACCTATGAGGTTCGTGTGCTCATTTCTTAGAGCTTGAAGAGTGCATTTAATCATTATGCAATTTGACCACTAGAGGGCATTTGGATAGCATTTGTATATCTAAAACCTTGTGCTCATACAGCATATTATTTACCATGTATTGATCATTGATGTCTAAAATGTTGTTATGTCAGAACAACAAATAAGTGGTCATTTTTCATAGTCATAGATCCAAGGGTAAGCACATAAGTCACACGTATTTCTCCATGTTTTGTTTTTTCCAGCTTGATAATGCATAATACAGTGTATTCTTTGTAATCAATAATTTTTTTAATGTCCCTTTAAGCTGTGTTATTGATATTCAAACAGTAATATGCCATCATGGATAATTGTAATGGTAATTTTGTTAGTGATTTGGGAAACAGTTTGGACATCACATCACAGAAACCAATCAATATCATGAACAAGGATAGGTATGTGATGTGGTTTTCACACACTTATAACCCACACTCTGCAAACAATCTGCCTCCATGGACCCGATCCCATAGAAGTCGATTATATACAGAGTGTGGTCCACAAGTGTATGAAAACCACATCATTACATACCTATCCATTACACATTAAATAAAAATAACATTAAACATGAAAGGAAATACTTCCTTCCTCTTCCTTCCCCTCTTCCCACGGGGCTGAGGCTCTGGGAGGGTCAACTGCCGACTCCGACGAGTTCTCATTGGATATGTTGTGGGAAGAGTGGAAGGAAGAGTACTGGGACGACCAAGGTGAGGAGGAGGAGATGGCCCGGCAGGAGGAGATGGCCCGGCAGGAGAAGATGGGCCGGCAGGAGAAGATGGCCTGGCAGGAGAAGATGGCCCGGCAGCAGGAGGCCCGGCAGGAGAAGATGGCCCGGCAGCAGGAGGCCCGGCAGGAGAAGATGGCCCGGCAGCAGGAGGCCCAGCAGGAGAAGATGGCCCGGCAGCAGGAGGCCCGGCAGGAGCAGGAGGCCCAGCAGCAGGAGGCCCGGCAAAAGCAGGAGGCCCTGCAGCAGGAGGCCCGGCAGCAGGAGGCCCGGCAGGAGCAGGAGGCCCGGCAGCAGGAGGCCCGGCAGCAGGAGGTGGACCAGGAGGCAGACCAGCATGCGCCTCCCGTAAAAAATTTAACATCTCTTGGTGTAGATTAAAGGTTCTGTTTTGCCCTTCTTCTATTCGATTAAGTATGTTTATTATTTTGTTTTGGCCTTCAATTATTTGGTTTTGTCCTGCAATAATTCTAGTTCGGCCTTCCATATTTTGTATCCGGGAGTTACGCATCTGGTCTATGTAGTCTAGTAGAACCCGCACCTCCGCTATTTCCTCTTGTTGTGCTTGGCAGGGTACCCGTGCACGGCGGGGTGCCCGTGCACGGCGGGGTGCGGGTTCTTGAGGGGCCTCTGGTTCCGCGGCCTCCTCCTCTGCTTCCATAGCCTCTTCCTCTGCTTCCGTGGCCTCTTCGTCATGGGGGGCCTCTTCGTCATGGGGGGCCTCTTCCCTCCGAGGTGGATATTCATCCCCACCACTCTCATCCCGGGGTAAAGGAGGAGCCGGTATTTGATGTGCTGCCTCCTCCCCAGACTCTGTATATTTGAAAAATAAATAAATGTATATATTAGCATATTTCAAAATAAAGCTTTAAATGACTTAGCTTACGATACAATTACAAATGCAGCCTCATTAATCCACTTTGAAATCTAACAATCAATACGATTTTCGCATTTTCTAAACCGTGTTTGTGATATCTGGTCAATCTGAATGTTTTAGCGTTTGTTTTCAGTCTGTTTAAATGCACACCTAACCTATAGCCTAGATACTAATGTAACCGCAAAGTAATTGTGAATACGTGTAAACAACGTAATAGCATTAATCTGATCCTTAAAGGGACATGAAACCCAATGTTTTATCTTTCATGATTTATAAACATACAATTATAATCAACTTTCTAATGTACTTTTCTTATCTAATTAGCTTCATTCTCTGGATATTCTTTGCTGAAAAGCATATCTAAATATGCTTAGAAGCTGCTGATTGTTAGCTGAATATAGCTGCCTCCTGTGATTGGTTCACTGTGTGCATGGCTATTTCTTCATTAAAGTATATCTAAAGAATGATTCAAATTAGGTAATATAAGAAAATTGGAATGTTTTTTAAAATTGTATTCTCTACCTCAATCATGAAAGTAAAGGTTTGCGTATAGTGTCCCTTGAAATACATTTGTATGTTAACTTATTCTTAAATGAGCTTACCGTCAGATGAGAATTGCAGGTTCCCGGTATCAATTCCTCCGATACTGAATATATCCACCTCGGAGATGCTGGGACGCAACATTTCCTCCCATCGGCAGTACTCGATTTCCAGTGCAGGTCCGCCACCGGTTCCTGCGGCATGTCGGGCTTCCAGGCTTAACTTTTTCTTGAGATCCATTTTGCAGTCCCGATATCGATGTTTTATAGAGTCCATATCTCTGTTCCGGCCACCCACTGAATTGACTGCATTCCTTATCTCCTGCCAGAGCTTCCTCTTCTCAGTCGGGGTGGTCTTCTGATGCTGCAGCCTCCTATACCTGGCCATATAGGCTTATACGAGGGCCTCCTTCTCCTCCATCGAAAACCTCGCCTCCCTAGTCGCCTTGGCCTTCCCCTGTGACGATGCCCTCTGTTTCCCGGACTGTGAAGCCCTACTCTGTCCGCCACTGGGCCCAGCCACTTGTTCATCTTGAACCAAGTGGCTGGGACCACCCACCGCTTCCACCCCCGCTTCCTGTCCCCCTTCCTGCCCCCCTTCCTGTCCTGTTCCTCTCCCCCTCCCTCTCCTCCCCCCTCTACCTCTCCCCTGCCTGCCCTCCATCTCTTCCCTAAACTAAACCCCAACTAAGCAACCCAAAAGTGAGTATGATAAAATGAAAGGGGGTCAAAATAAAGAACTAAAAAGACGAAAAAAGTGCTGAAAGTGTGAAAGGGATATAAATAAAAGAGGGTAAGGAGTATTTAAATGAACAAAATGAAGAAGAAGACAAAAAGGAGGATATGTAAACTAAATGTAACTAGGGGATGGGATGGGGATGGGGTATGGGATAAGAGTAAATGGGATTACAGGGAATGGGAGTACAGGGAATGGGGTATGGAGTGTAGTATGAGAGGGTATGGGGTATGGAGTGTATGTAGTGTTATTGATAAGTGTATGTATGTATTGAATGTGTTTGCGTGTAAATGTGTTAAGTGTACAGAAAAAGCACTCGCTCGCTAACTCACACTACTACTAATTCACACTAACTCACACTACTACTAATTCTCACTAACTCACACTACTACTAATTCTCACTAACTCACACTACTACTAATTCTCACTAACTCACACTACTACTAACTCTCACTAACTCACACTACAACTAACTCTCACTAACTCCCACTACCACTAACTGACTCTCTCCCACTACCACTAACTCCCACTCACTCACTCACGATAACACTAACAACTGACTCTCTCACACTAACTCACTCACAATAATGCACAAACTCTCTAATCTTAAACCTCCAATCTCCAAAGACAGACCATCAACACAGTCAAAGAAGCCATGCTTGTGTGTTGCTTATATACCCTGTGTAAATGTTTAATGATGTACCTATTTGCGTTGTAAATTGTGTTCAGGTGTGCATTATTAGCAATTAAGTATAGAAGTATTTTCTATAAGAAAAAACTAAGGGGACGCGCTGTAGTGTTGATAGAAATTGTGTTGATATGAATGAAATTCCTCTGATATCGTGTGAGTTGAACCGTGACAGATAAGTATGTGAGAGTAGAGGTGTATATGTGTATATGATTGGGTGAAATCTTGTTAATCAAAGGAGAATGTGTGACTTGTTACAAACCGTAAGACTTGAAACAATTGTGATACATAAGCAAAAAATCATGAAACAATTGTGATACCTAAACAAAAAATCAGTTGGAATATTGCAAAAACCTAAAGACTTGCAACAAAATATGTGAACAGTTGAATTTGATTAAACTCAAAAAACTGAAAAGTCCAATATGTGATAAGTGTTCAGAGATAAAAAGTCCAAATTCAATGTAAAGGATATATAAAGAACAAAAGTTCAAAGGATCAAAACAAATGGCTTGCTCCGCTTGAATCCAAGGTGTGATGAATCAGGAAATCTAGGAGGATAGAAAAACAAGGGGCGCCAACATAGTGTGAATCAGTTTGGAAAACTGGAAAACAGTAGTTATAATAAAATCTACTCACAAGTGGAGTGGCACCTAGAACCAACTGGGTGCATACAGGCAGGCTGACATTCAGGACCAGCAGTCAGTACGCTGGGGGTCTCACCCGGGAGACCTGTGGGTGGGTCAGATGAGGTAGATGGAGTCGGCTGTGTGTCGTCTGGTGAGCCAGATCGCCACTGTGGAAGTCCAAAGGGCTGTGTTGTTTATCCCAAAAGGGTAGCTGCTCACACGATCAGCCTTGTTTCCAAACGAGTTTCCAATGTCAGTGTATGGAACAAAGGGATAAAAACCAAACTGGGTATAACCACTGCAAACTGTGGTAATATTAAAAAGGCACAGAAAACCGGGTCTGTCTAAAAACAAGTATTTAATTGCTACACGTTTCTCAGTCCGTAAAGGACCGTTTCCTCAGGCATATACAAAGGTGTTCAACAGGCTACCATTTATACCTGACAGTGACCCGGAATCAAAATGTGGAGGTCATCTCCAAAGAATTGACAATAAAATGTTAAAAAACAAAAATACAATAAAAAATGGAACATGTATCAAAATTGTGTTTGAGCAGCAATCAGATAATATATTCATATCATGAAAAAACAAAAAACAAAAAGAACAAACATAAAAACAGCATGTATTTGCATTGATGAGTAACACCTGTGATAGTGTTTCTGAAAAAAAAAAAAAAAAAAAAAAGCTAAACCTGTGTATATATCCTATCCTATAGATAAACATGTTGTCACCTCAAAAGACTATTGGGTTATATGAAAATAAGATCCCAATGGTGACTATTGTTTAGTGTGCAAAACAAATCTGTATATAATCAATAAAGAATATTGTTAGGGGTAATATGAACCTGACGGCAGCCATCTTGTTCCCCGCAGCCATCTTGTGATGATTAGCATCCATTTTGTAATGATTAGACTTTTATTATAGTGGTTTATTATGTAGTAAGAGATATGCTGATGTTAGGGAGACTTGCATAGATATAATAGCCCTGAGAATGACCCTGAAGATGTGCATTGTTATCTCTACAAGATGTCAAACGGCTGTGATTTGTGCTGGGCTAGGAGGCCCAGTTACTGTTTATCTGTAGTTAGATATTCCTGTAGAAATGACTCCCTAACACTCCTTTTATTCCAATTATATTTTCTATGAGTTTATTTGTTCTTATAGAAATACCATGTGAAATGATGTAATTATGAATACGTCACTTGTTAAACCTATATGCTGTAACTCTTATTGTAAGAATATTATAATATCTAGGGAGCATATATATACATTGTATCATTTTTATATGTTAATGTTTAATTGTAATGTATCTTAATGTATCTTTTCTGTATCCCTTTAATATTCAATTGTAGCTAGACACATAGTGACCTTTATACAAACATTTTACATGTACTATTAAACCCTTGAGCTATGTGTGAGAAAACACTGCTGATGTAAGGAATTTTAGTTAGGTCAAAGGTAGCTATACATCAGATTGAAATATTTTGAGATCCTACATTACTCCTTTTTCCTGTCAGTCATAAATTTACTTAATATCTTCAAGGATATCTGACAAATGTGATGTACAACTTACAGGATGCCAGATGTTTTTCCTCATCTTAGAAATGAGCTAATGACTACAGATTTCAATGTATTCTGAAAGGTATATATGCTCGCTATCCTGAACAATAAAATTAGAGCTGTTCAACAAACATATTCTTGTGTGTTCTCTGAACGGCTCTCCAAGTACTTGAAAACACTTTGCAGGGTAGATACCAGAGTCCTGAAGCAGAGGAGAACAAGAGGGTCGTGGTCCTAGAGGAGTCTCCTAACAAATATATATAAACTAGAAAAAATATATATATGTTTTCCTCTGGGTTGGGCTCGAACCCTTGACCTTGTGTATGCTAGGCTTTTACTGATCTAAAAGAGCTATTCGGATATGACAACAAATGAGATTGATATCACTCGTAATATACCAAACAATAGTAGATAATATGGATGTATTAGAAATATGAGTTTGCAGAAAACATTGTTCTTGTAAAGAGCCCTCATATCTTATATTCTAGAAACAAAAATAAGATGGTTATGTTCGATAGATTCTAGATAGAACAAGAAAAATGGTCTTTTATGTATCTAGATAATGATTTAAGGAACGCTATCTCAAACTAGCGGTCCCAAATATAAATTAAATGTCTATGTAAATGTTGAAGGTGCTGGATGAAGATTAAATGAAAGAATATAGCAATCCTTGTTTGGAGAGATATAAATATGCTATATGCTAGCTGTTGTAATACTGGTAAAAAAGTGATGTAAAAATGGTAAAAAATGGTTCATGGAAAAAACCTATTGAGAAATATTAGAAAATTGTATATATTAAAAAATCTAATGATATACTGCTAAAAAGTGTATATATATAAAAAGAACCTTCGTTTAAAGCATATATTTTTACTAAATGCTAGCTGTGAAGGTTCTAGTGATACTGCTCATGATATTCTTTTTCTAAACTCATATTGATAATAAATTGTTTCAAATATTTTGGGTGGGATACAAACCCGTGTCTATATATGTAAGGACCCTATGTTTAGTCCGATGAGCTATCTGGAAATAGCAAAGTATATAGGAATCTTAGTGTGGTTGACTCTAAACTAATCGATATAACATTAAAAATGCTGTACACTAATAGGAGTGATTCAACTCATTGATTCTTAGTGTTTGTGTGTATCTCTGATGGTGATGTCTTGATTAATAAATGTATTAGAAAATGTTGTAGAGAATCTATTGATGTAAACTGGATATGTATATGAGATCTAAATATGATGTATGTATCTGAGAAAATGTCGTAATAATGAATGTATGAAAAATATCGTTGGAAATCTGTTGTTGTAAACTGAATGTAGTATGTAATGTGATCTCTGCAAAGGACGGACTTATATGAAAGCAGCCAAATCAACATTGGCATTCAAACCCAGTGGATACAAAGTTTTGAGTTTATGTATCCAGTAAGTTTCTAATTGTCTAAGTTTAATTAGACGATCATAATCAGTGGATGGAGGTACATGGTCTATCGGAATTATTTTAAAAATATCTGCTCTACCATCATGTATTGTTTCACAGTGATTTGGAACACTGTGATTAATCTTACTTTTTTTACAGTTTTTACAATTCCGATAGTGTTCACCCCAACGGGTGCGTACGTTCCTAATGGTACGCCCAATGTATTGGACCCCACAAACACAATTTAAAAGATATATAATATACTTAGATTCGCAATTGAGGCGATGTGATATCTGATAAGACAAACCAGTAGTGTTAGATTTAAATGTTTTTTGAGAACATATAAATTTACACATATTACATCCTCTTTTGCCACATTTATATGAACCATATAATCTCAAAAAACTCTGTGTTTTTTTCAAATTACTTATAGATGATTGGCTGTGTTTTACCCTTTTGCTAGGTGCTAGTTTGTTCCTAAGGGTTGGTGCCCGTCTGTAAACAATTTTAGGTCTCTCCTTAACTATATTTTTTAAAAAAAAATAAACAGCCCTTTGGACTTCCACAGTGGCGATCTGGCTCACCAGACGACACACAGCCGACTCCATCTACCTCATCTGACCCACCCACAGGTCTCCCGGGTGAGACCCCCAGCGTACTGACTGCTGGTCCTGAATGTCAGCCTGCCTGTATGCACCCAGTTGGTTCTAGGTGCCACTCCACTTGTGAGTAGATTTTATTATAACTACTGTTTTCCAGTTTTCCAAACTGATTCACACTATGTTGGCGCCCCTTGTTTTTCTATCCTCCTAGATTTCCTGATTCATCACACCTTGGATTCAAGCGGAGCAAGCCATTTGTTTTGATCCTTTGAACTTTTGTTCTTTATATATCCTTTACATTGAATTTGGACTTTTTATCTCTGAACACTTATCACATATTGGACTTTTCAGTTTTTTGAGTTTAATCAAATTCAACTGTTCACATATTTTGTTGCAAGTCTTTAGGTTTTTGCAATATTCCAACTGATTTTTTGTTTAGGTATCACAATTGTTTCATGATTTTTTGCTTATGTATCACAATTTTTTCAAGTCTTACGGTTTGTAACAAGTCACACATTCTCCTTTGATTAACAAGATTTCACCCAATCATATACACATATACACCTCTACTCTCACATACTTATCTGTCACGGTTCAACTCACACGATATCAGAGGAATTTCATTCATATCAACACAATTTCTATCAACACTACAGCGCGTCCCCTTAGTTTTTTCTTATAGAAAATACTTCTATACTTTATTGCTTTTTGGTGTTTATTAGGGGACAGTTTCGCTCACTTTTTTTTTTTTTTTTTTTTTTTTTTTGAGAATAGCCACCTTTTTTACATTCACACCATTTTTGTCTCAGGTTCACAAGTCACCTAGACACCTTTCTTTTTTACATTCTTCTATTTATTTTATTCACATTGATTTTACATTCAGACTATCGAATAGACACTACATTTCCAAAATGCAGTCTAAGGATGATAGAAACAAAAAACGGTCCAACTATATCCTACAAAGTAGTACTGTGACCATAGAAACATATTCTGATCCCAATATTCTTAAATCTATGAAAGATTTGTTCCATCTGCTTGAAGAGGAACTAATGAAAGAACACCGGCACTGGTGGGATCTTAAAACTCTAGAAAAATATTTAGAAATCAAACAGATTCCCAGAGGTTTGCGGATTTTAAAACATTGTTCTTTTAAAGAAGATAAGGACCTCCTAGAAAGTTGGTACAAAGCCCTAGATGAATGCTCCTTTAGTCTAATTAAAATCTTAATAGATCATAGAAAAAAACTCACTGATGAGTGTAGTCACAACATAGAAAAAATTCAGAAAGACTTACAGGTACATGTCAATAATCCAGAATATTCAAATACTTTAAAAGAAATCAATGACCGCACTGATAAATACCAAGATGAGATTGTTTCAAACAAAAGCAAAAAACTACAAAGGGACCAATTAGATTATAACAATGATCAAGTATATACTTTCAATAGAATAGAGAAAGACAAGTATATACCTTCACCTAAAGATAACAGTAGGGGACATCAGAACTCTTATGTTCCTAGAAAAACAGAAGGTCAGAACTGGACTACAGTCCAAAACAAAAGTTATCAAAGAGAACATTTTAGAAGTCAGAGTAACACACATCATACAAATGGAAATTATAGATATGATCAACATGACAATAACAGACCAAATCACGCAGCAAATCAGAGCAATTATGGACCAAGAATCCACCAATCAAACACAAACAAACATACATCATATCATCACCATGGGACCTATCAAAGTCAATTCCATGGGAATAAGAATAACACCTACAAACCACGTTATAACTCTCCATACCAAGGCCCTATGCCCTATTCACATCCAAACACACACAAAAATACCTTCAATCAGGGCTCAAAAGATGAGTATTTACAACAGAATCATAGAACACTTTTAGAAAGACCACATGACCAGACACCAAAATCAAACATTTCTTTCGAACATCAGAATAGATTTGGCATTTTAGCATCGATTTCTGATGGAGAAAATATGCCCAGCACTTCACATGAATACTCTTCATCTTTTTTAGAGAATGGCCACAACCAAAACAGATTATTTTTTCCGCACACCAATTTAGAAAATCAAAGAAAAAGACCATTCCCTTTAGACCAAGAGGTGCAAGAGGAAGGGGTCTTTCAGCCCAAAAAGAGAAACTTTCCAAATTAGAACATGGTATATTTAATTTGTCATCACATACTTTAACCACCAATGAAAAAAGAGTCCTTCACAAGGGTCTCTCCTATTGTCCACCCAATCCCCACAACTTATATCATCTGTTTGTTGATGTCAACAAATTTACAAGAAAATTATCTTTGCAAAAATTTTTTGCACAGAAAAAACTCAAACAACAAAAACATACACACACGGATAATACACAGCCTATTTTAGTGAACAGTATGAACCCCAACAGAAATATGCAAGTGATATATTCAGAAACAGAGGGCCTAACTACTCATCTGTTTGAAGATTACATCCACACAGACATAAAGGTTAAATCCCAATTTATACCATCACTATCAACTAATCATTATATTGAACTATTTCAAAGATCAGTCATTGAAGATCTAGAGAAATTATCCAAAAATCAAAAGAAACAATATTATTTTCATAAAAGTGAACAAATAGCTTTACATACTTTGGCCAATAACAGAAATTTGATAATCAGGGATGCCGACAAGGGCGGTGGTATTGTCTTACAAGACATTGGTGACTATTTAAAAGAGGCAAATAACATTTTAACAGATACAAACTATTACAGAGAAATCATGTTCAATCCCACTAATACCTTTATAAAGGGATATAATGATCTGATACAGAAAGGAATTGCAACAGGCATTTTGAACAAAGAAGAAAAAGAATTTCTAAAAGTAACCAATCCTAGTGTAGCACACTATTATCACCTGCCCAAAATACATAAAAACCAAGCTAATCCACCTGGGCGCCCTATTATAGCAGGTATAGGCAATCTCACCTATAACCTATCTTTTTATATAGACCAATTTCTACAAAAATACGTGGTCAATTTACCTTCTTATATCAAAGACAGTACTCACCTTTTATACCAACTCATGCCAGATCTTCAAAAGGAATTCATTTTGGAAGGGATAGAGTATATACTCAAACATAATTATTTTATCTTTCAGGACAAATTTTTTCTGCAAGTCAAGGGTACGGCCATGGGTACCAGGTTCGCCCCAAGTTTTGCCAATCTCTTTATGGGAATTTTTGAAGATCAATACATTTACTCTGCAAACTTTTGGGCGAACCTGGTATTCTATGGCCGTTACATTGACGATCTCATTTTTATTTTAAAAGGGGATATTGCTCTAGCCAATTCAATAGTAGAACATTTAAATAACAACCATATGGGTCTTACTTTCACAGCTAATATCCAAAATTCCTCAATAGAATACTTGGATTTATTGTTGAGCTGGGGTAGTACAGGGAATGTTGTCTCCAAAACCTTTTTCAAAAAGGTGGATAGCAACAGTTAACTTGATTATTCCAGTAACCACCACATTGGGTGGAAAAGAAATATCCCTTTTAGTCAATTCCAAAGAATTCGTCGGAATTGTTCAGAGTTAGATACCTTTGACTCACAAAGCATGATTTTGTATCAACGTTTTTTGGACAAAGGTTACCCAGCTGATTTACTTGATCGATGTTTAAAAAAAGCACGAGACTTGGATAGAGATCTCTTTTTTGAAAAGTTTGAAAATAACACAACCAATCCAAACAAAACAATTAATAGGGATGCCAATAGTGAACCTCTCTTTATAACACAATACAACAGCAATCATAAAAAAATTTGCAATATACTCAACAAACATTGGAACATTATTCAAAAGGATCCTTTTTTAAAAAATATAGTTAAGGAGAGACCTAAAATTGTTTACAGACGGGCACCAACCCTTAGGAACAAACTAGCACCTAGCAAAAGGGTAAAACACAGCCAATCATCTATAAGTAATTTGAAAAAAACACAGAGTTTTTTGAGATTATATGGTTCATATAAATGTGGCAAAAGAGGATGTAATATGTGTAAATTTATATGTTCTCAAAAAACATTTAAATCTAACACTACTGGTTTGTCTTATCAGATATCACATCGCCTCAATTGCGAATCTAAGTATATTATATATCTTTTAAATTGTGTTTGTGGGGTCCAATACATTGGGCGTACCATTAGGAACGTACGCACCCGTTGGGGTGAACACTATCGGAATTGTAAAAACTGTAAAAAAAGTAAGATTAATCACAGTGTTCCAAATCACTGTGAAACAATACATGATGGTAGAGCAGATATTTTTAAAATAATTCCGATAGACCATGTACCTCCATCCACTGATTATGATCGTTTAATTAAACTTAGACAATTAGAAACTTACTGGATACATAAACTCAAAACTTTGTATCCACTGGGTTTGAATGCCAATGTTGATTTGGCTGCTTTCATATAAGTCCGTCCTTTGCAGAGATCACATTACATACTACATTCAGTTTACAACAACAGATTTCCAACGATATTTTTCATACATTCATTATTACGACATTTTCTCAGATACATACATCATATTTAGATCTCATATACATATCCAGTTTACATCAATAGATTCTCTACAACATTTTCTAATACATTTATTAATCAAGACATCACCATCAGAGATACACACAAACACTAAGAATCAATGAGTTGAATCACTCCTATTAGTGTACAGCATTTTTAATGTTATATCGATTAGTTTAGAGTCAACCACACTAAGATTCCTATATACTTTGCTATTTCCAGATAGCTCATCGGACTAAACATAGGGTCCTTACATATATAGACACGGGTTTGTATCCCACCCAAAATATTTGAAACAATTTATTATCAATATGAGTTTAGAAAAAGAATATCATGAGCAGTACCACTAGAACCTTCACAGCTAGCATTTAGTAAAAATATATGCTTTAAACGAAGGTTCTTTTTATATATATACACTTTTTAGCAGTATATCATTAGATTTTTTAATATATACAATTTTCTAATATTTCTCAATAGGTTTTTTCCATGAACCATTTTTTACCATTTTTACATCACTTTTTTACCAGTATTACAACAGCTAGCATATAGCATATTTATATCTCTCCAAACAAGGATTGCTATATTCTTTCATTTAATCTTCATCCAACACCTTCAACATTTACATAGACATTTAATTTATATTTGGGACTGCTAGTTTGAGATAGCGTTCCTTAAATCATTATCTAGATACATAAAAGACCATTTTTCTTGTTCTATCTAGAATCTATCGACCATAACCATCTTATTTTTGTTTCTAGAATATAAGATATGAGGGCTCTTTACAAGAACAATGTTTTCTGCAAACTCATATTTCTAATACATCCATATTATCTACTATTGTTTGGTATATTACGAGTGATATCAATCTCATTTGTTGTCATATCTGAATAGCTCTTTTAGATCAGTAAAAGCCTAGCATACACAAGGTCAAGGGTTCGAGCCCAACCCAGAGGAAAACATATATATATATTTTCTAGTTTATATATATTCTTTATTGATTATATACAGATTTGTTTTGCACACTAAACAATAGTCACCATTGGGATCTTATTTTCATATAACCCAATAGTCTTTTGAGGTGACAACATGTTTATCTATAGGATAGGATATATACACAGGTTTAGCTTTTTTTTTTTTTTTTTCAGAAACACTATCACAGGTGTTACTCATCAATGCAAATACATGCTGTTTTTATGTTTGTTCTTTTTGTTTTTTGTTTTTTCATGATATGAATATATTATCTGATTGCTGCTCAAACACAATTTTGATACATGTTCCATTTTTTTTTATTGTATTTTTGTTTTTTAACATTTTATTGTCAATTCTTTGGAGATGACCTCCACATTTTGATTCCGGGTCACTGTCAGGTATAAATGGTAGCCTGTTGAACACCTTTGTATATGCCTGAGGAAACGGTCCTTTACGGACTGAGAAACGCGTAGCAATTAAATACTTGTTTTTAGACAGACCCGGTTTTCTGTGCCTTTTTAATATTACCACAGTTTGCAGTGGTTATACCCAGTTTGGTTTTTATCCCTTTGTTCCATACACTGACATTGGAAACTCGTTTGGAAACAAGGCTGATCGTGTGAGCAGCTACCCTTTTGGGATAAACAACACAGCCCTTTGGACTTCCACAGTGGCGATCTGGCTTACCAGACGACACACAGCCGACTCCATCTACCTCATCTGACCCACCCACAGGTCTCCCGGGTGAGACCCCCAGCGTACTGACTGCTGGTCCTGAATGTCAGCCTGCCTGTATGCACCCAGTTGGTTCTAGGTGCCACTCCCCTTGTGAGTAGATTTTATTATAACTACTGTTTTCCAGTTTTCCAAACTGATTCACACTATGTTGGTGCCCCTTGTTTTTCTATCCTCCATTATTAGCAATTAGTATTTGTGCAATGTGTATTAGGTGTGTGAATTTGCGCATGCTCATTTTGAGTTAGTATTTGTGGAATGTGTAGAATGCGATGATGTCATAGTGGTCGTTTTCTATAACATTGTCCAATAGTATTATGTTTAAATGTGAATTTGCGATGGTGTGGTATTAGTGAAGTGTTGTATATGTATGTTTGTCCTAATATATAGTGATATTGAATGTGATTATTTTGCTAGTTATGTATATTTTTAATTATTCTTGTTGTTATTTTCCGTATTTCCGCATCTTAAAGTATATGCGTATTCCGTGTATTTTATTAAAATAAAATTCCCCCCGCTTGTGAATGTGTAATGCTTGTGTGCTTTGTTTAGTGATTGTTGTTGTGACTTTTGCGGCGTGTTATTGTTGTGCATGATGTGGTATGCGTCATATGACCGAGCTGTGCGTATTTCTCGCGAGATCGAGTGTTAGATGAAAAAAGCTTGTTTGTTTGCATTTCCATTGATCTCTATGGGAGACTGTCTAACGCGGGCAGGATTCCG
This sequence comes from Bombina bombina, assembly GCF_027579735.1. Taxonomy (NCBI): domain Eukaryota; kingdom Metazoa; phylum Chordata; class Amphibia; order Anura; family Bombinatoridae; genus Bombina; species Bombina bombina. The sequence goes on from NC_069503.1 coordinate 68,859,726, forward strand.
CGTGTGCAATACACGCGTTAGAAGTATCGTTAGAAGGTTGTTTATAAACTCTAAATACCGGAGTCAAACAATGCCGTGCGTTAGACATAAACCACGCGTAGCTAACGCACCCCATCTACCGCCAAACTCCAAATCTAGCCGTAAATTACCAAAAATAAAAAAATATTACAAGAATTTTAAACTAATTACACCTAATCTAAGCCCCCTACTAGCTATTAATATAGCTACAATATAACTAATAGTTACATTGTAGCTATTTTAGGATTTATATTTATTTTACAGGCAACTTTGTATTTATTTTAACTAGGTACAATAGCTATTAAATAGTTAATAACTATTTAATAACTACCTAGCTAAAATAAATACAAATTTACCTGTAAAATAAATCCTAACCTAAGTTACAATTACACCTAACACTACACTATCATTAAATTAATTAAATAAATGAATCCTATTTAAAACTAAATACTTACCTGTAAAATAAACCCTAATATAGCTACAATATAACTAATAGTTACATTGTAGCTATTTTAGAATTTATATTTATTTTACAGGCAACTTTGTATTTATTTTAACTAGGTACAATAGTTATTAAATAGTTATTGACTATTTAAGAGCTACCTAGTTAAAATAATTACAAAATTACCTGTAAAATAAATCCTAACCTAAGTTACAATTAAACCTAACACTACACTATCATTAAATAAATTAAATATATTAACTACAAGTACCTACAATTAAATACAATTAAATAAACTAAACTAAAGTACAAAAACCCCCCACTAAATTATAAAAAATAAAAAACATTACAAGAATTTTAAACTAATTACAACTAATCTAAGCCCCCTAATAAAATAACAAAGCTCCCCAAAATAAAAAAATGCCCTACCCTATACTAAATTACAAAAGTTAACAGCTCTATTACCTTACCAGCCCTTAAAAGGGCCTTTTGCGGGGCATGCCCCAAAGAAAACAGCTCTTTTGCCTGTAAAAAAAAAACACAATCCCCCCACATTACAACCCACCACCCACATACCCCTACTCTATCCCAAACCCTCCTTAAATAAACCTAACACTACCCCCCTGAAGATCTCCCTACCTTGAGTCGTGTTCACCCAGGCGGGCCAAAGTCTTCATCCAATGGGGCAGAAGAGGACATCCAGACCAGCAGAAGTCTTCATCCAAGCGGGGCAAGAAGAGGTCTTCCATCCATCAGAAAAGTACCAAAAACAAACAAACACTAAATTACCAAAAATAATAAAATATTACAAGAATTTTAAACTAATTACACCTAATCTAAGCCCCCTACTAGCTATTAATATAGCTACAATATAACTAATAGTTACATTGTAGCTATTTTAGGATTTATATTTATTTTAGAGGCAACTTTGTATTTATTTTAACTAGGTACAATAGTTATTAAATAGTTATTGACTATTTAAGAGCTACCTAGTTAAAATAATTACAAAATTACCTGTAAAATAAATCCTAACCTAAGTTACAATTAAACCTAACACTACACTATCATTAAATAAATTAAATAAATTAACTACAAGTACCTACAATTAAATACAATTAAATAAACTAAACTAAAGTACAAAAACCCCCCCCACTAAATTACAAAAAATAAAAAAAAATTACAAGAATTTTAAACTAATTAACCTAATCTAAACACCCTAATAAAATAACAAAGCCCCCCAAAATAAAAAATGCCATACCCTATACTAAATTACAAAAGTTAACAGCTCTATTACATTACCAGCCCTTAAAAGGGCCTTTTGCGGGGCATGCCCCAAAGAAAACCTCTTTTTCCTGTAAAAAAAAACACAATCCCCCCCTTCATTACAACCCACCACCCACATACCCCTACTCTAACCCAAACCCCCCTTAAATAAACCTAACACTACCCCCTGAAGATCTCCCTACCTTGAGTCGTGTTCACCCAGCCAGGCAAAAGTCTTCATCCGATGGGGCAGAAGAGGACATCCAGACCGGCAGAAGTCTTCATCCAAGCGGGGCAAGAAGAGGTCTTCCATCCATCAGAAAAGTACCAAAAAACAAATAAACACTAAATTACCAAAAATAATAAAATATTACAAGAATTTTAAACTAATTACACCTAATCTAAGCCCCCTACTAGCTATTAATATAGCTACAATATAACTAATAGTTACATTGTAGCTATTTTAGGATTTATATTTATTTTACAGGCAACTTTGTATTTATTTTAACTAGGTATAATAGTTATTAAATTACAACCCACCACCCACATACCCCTACTCTAACCCAAACCCCCCTTAAATAAACCTAACACTACCCCCCCTAAAGATCTCCCTACCTTGAGTTGTGTTCACCCAGCCAGGCTGAAGTCTTCATCCGATGGGGCAGAAGAGGACATCCAGACCGGCAGAAGTCTTCATCCTATCCGGGCAGAAGAGGACATCCAGACCGGCAGAAGTCTTCATCCAAGCGGGGCAAGAAGAGGTCTTCCATCCATCAGAAGTCTTCATCCAGGCGGCATCTTCTATCTTCATCCATCCGGAGCGGAGCGGCAGCATCCTGAAGACATCCGACACGGAGCATCCTCTTCTTTCTTGATCCGATGACTAAATGACGGTACCTTTAAGTGATGTCATCCAAGATGGCGTCCCTTGAATTCCAATTGGCTGATAGGATTCTATCAGCCAATTGGAATTAAGGTAGGAAAAATCTGATTGGCTGATTCAATCAGCCAATCAGATTCAAGTTTAATCCGATTGGCTGATCCAATCATCCAATCAGATTAACCTCACATTCTATTGGCTGTTCCGATCAGCCAATAGAATGCAAGCTCAATCTGATTGGCTGATTGGATCAGCCAATCGGATTGAACTTGCATCTGATTGGCTGATTGAATCAGCCAATCAGATTTTTCCTACCTTAATTCAGATTGGCTGAATCCTATCAGCCAATCGGAATTCAAGGGACGTCATCTTGGATGATGTCACTTAAAGGTACATTCATTTAGTCATCGGATCAAGAAAGAAGAGGATGCTCCGCGTCGGATGTCTTCAGGATGCTGCCGCTCCACTCCGGATGGATGAAGATAGAAGATGCCACCTGGATGAAGACTTCTGATGAATGGAAGACCTCTTCTTGCCCCACTTGGATGAAGACTTCTGCCGGTCTGGATGTCCTCTTCTGCCCCATCGGATGAAGACTTTGGCCCGGCTGGGTGAACACGACTCAAGGTAGGGAGATCTTCAGGGGATTAGTGTTAGGTTTATTTAAGGGGGGTTTGGGTGGGTTAGATTAGGGGTATGTGGGTGGTGGGTTGTAATGTTGGGGGTGGTTTTTTTTTTACAGGCAAAAGAGCTGAATTCTTTGGGGCATGCCCCGCAAAAGGCCCTTTTAAGGGCTGGTAAGGTAAAAGAGCTTTGAACTTTTTTTAATTTAGCATAGGGTAGGGCATTTTTTTTATTTTGGGGGGCTTTGTTATTTTATTAGGGGGCTTAGATTAGGTGTAAGTAGCTTAAAATTGTTGTAATATGTTTTAAATGTTTGTAACTTATTTTTTTTATTTTTTGTAACTTAGCTTTTTTATTTTTTGTACTTTAGTTAGTTTATTTAATTTAATTGTAGTTATTTGTAACTAATTTATTTAATTAATGTAATGATAGTGTAGTGTTAGGTTTAATTATAACTTAGGTTAGGATTTATTTTACAGGTAATTTTGTAATTATTTTAACTAGGTAGCTATTAAACAGTTAATAACTATTTAATAGCTATTGTACCTAGTTAAAATAAATACAAAGTTGTCTGTAAAATTAATATAAATACTAAAATAGCTACAATGTAACTATTAGTTATATTGTAGCTATATTAGGGTTTATTTTACAGGTAAGTATTTAGTTTTAAATAGGATTAATTTATTTAATTAATTTAATGATAGTGTAGTGTTAGGTGTAATTGTAACTTAGGTTAGGATTTATTTTACAGGTAAATTTGTATTTTTTTTAGATAGGTAGTTATTAAATAGTTATTAACTATTTAATAGCTATTGTACCTAGTTAAAATAAATACAAAGTTGCCTGTAAAATAAATATAAATCCTAAAATAGCTACAATATAATTATTAATTATATTGTAGCTATATTAGGGTTTATTTTACAGGTAAGTATTTAATTTTAAATAGGATTCATTTATTTAATTATAGTAAATTTATTTCATTTTATTTAAATTATATTTAAGTTAGGGGAGTGTTAGGGTTAGACTTAGGTTTAGGGGTTAATAACTTTATTATAGTAGAGGCGACGTTGGGGGTGGCAGATTAGGGGTTAATAATTGTAGGTAAGTGGCGGCGATGTTTGGGAGGGCAGATTAGGGGTTAATAAAATTTATTATAGTGTTTGCGAGGCGGGAGTGCGGCGGTTTAGGGGTTAATACATTTATTATAGTGGCGGTGATTTCCGGTTGGCAGATTAGGGGTTAATACTCGTAGTTAGGTTGCGGCGACGTTGGGGGGGTCAGATTAGGTGTTAATAACTATAATGTAGGGGTCGGCGATGTTAGGGACAGCAGATTAGGGGTTAATAGCTATAATGTAGGTGGCGGTGATGTCCGGTCGGCAGATTAGGGGTTAATAAGTGTAGTTAGATTGCGGCGAGGTTGGGGGGGGCAGATTAGGGGTTAATAAAATTTATTATAGGGTTTGCAAAGCGGGAGTGTGGCGGTTTAGGGGTTAATACATTTTTTATAGTAGCGGCGATATCCGGTCGGCAGATTAGGGGTTAATAAGTGTAGTTAGGTTGCGGCGACATTGGGGGGGGCAGATTAGGGGTTAATAAAATTTATTATAGGGTTTGCAAGGCGGGAGTGCGGCGGTTTAGGGGTTAATACATTTATTATAATAGCGGCGAGGTCCGGTCGGCAGATTAGGGGTTAATAAATGTAGTTAGGTTGCGGCGATGTTGGGGGGGCATATTAGGGGTTAATAAATATAATATAGGGGTCGGCGGTGTTAGGGGCAGCAGATTAGGGGTACATAGGTATAATGTAGGTGGCGGCGGTGTCCGGAGCGGCAGATTAGGGGTTAATAAGATAATGCAGGTGTCAGCGATAGCGGGGGTGGCAGATTAGGGGTTAATAAGTGTTAGATTAGGAGTGTTTAGAGACTCGGGGTACATGTTAGGATGTTAGGTGCAGACTTAGTGTTTCCCCATAGGAAACAATGGGGCTGCGTTAAGAGCTGAACGCTGCTTTTTTGCAGGTGTTAGGTTTTTTTTTAGACGAAACTGCCCCATTGTTTCCTATAGGGGAATGCCGAATTTTACCGAGCTAATTTGGATTTATTTGGAGATACGGCAGCTATTTCGGATTCATTTGGTAGATTCGGAAGTATTTTAATTCGGAAATTCGAATCGATCCAAATCTCCGAATTTACCGAATTTTCAGAATTTCCGAATAAATCCGAAACGAATCGCACATGTCTAAAGAATACCATTGTTTGGATAGTTTAACATTTATTGATACGTAGATATGATATCAATAACACGTTACCTCTCAATTAAATCTTCAACATTCTTCAAGTGCAGCAGTTTGTAACCGTAGCTGTACAAATGTAAGTATTGAAGGTTTCTTCGATTGTGAAGATAATTTTTCACATAATTTCTGTCGTGTATGCCTTCACGCAGGGGTGAAATTTGAACAATTTCATGGCAGCATATCGATTCTACATGCGTTGGCATGATAATCCACCGATTACATGTACACCAGTCCAATTTTCCAGCTCTGTTTAATGATTCTTCTTCATCAAGTTGATTCACAACCTTAGATCTATATATTACTTTAAACCACACTAAAGAACTACTAAAAGTATAACCTTGCCCATATTACAAATGGCCACCATTATTCTATACTCACTCATAGGTCAAAACCTCACACATCCATATTTTTGAGGGCGGCAAAATTTGTCCCCTCCCCTTGGTTCTGATAGGCTAAACTAGCCTTTAAATACTTTAAAGATACACACGCTGGTATAGTCTTGATAAAGGCCCCTCCAGGCCGAAACGCGTAGACAGTCCCCCATTCGACATACCAGCCTGACATACGGTGAGCACATTTCCATTACAAGCTTTGTTCTAGTAGCAGATTTCTAGTTGTATTTCTTGTTTCCTTTTAGGTCTCCGGATCCAAATCACTATTGATTTTCTACTACAGATCAGCCTCCAGCATTTGGATTTGTTCAGAACTTTTTTGTTCTCTCCATCTGGCATTTTTATTTATTTTATATTTTTATTGTTGCATTTGCATTTTTATAAGACATTTTTTCATTTTCATTTTCTCATCTTTTTCAACGCTCTGAGTCGTTTTTATTAAGACATTATAAGAAATTTTTTCATTTTTATTTTCATTTTCTCATATTTTTCAATGCTCTGTTTCGGTTTTATTGCTTCAGCAATTACTATTGTTTAATACATGTTATATTACATTCATATGTTATCACATTTTTATATGCTCTGTTATATTGTATACTATTACACTCCAAACTGTTCTACTACCTAAATATGTTTATATGAGATATATCATACTTATTCTGCATTTTATCCAATAAAGGGTTAAGTGTACACGATTGTATCACTAGCTGTATATATATCAGATATCTGCCCAGACTGATATTCTCAAATATTCTCAATTATTCAACATTAGATCAAGAGACATTACACTCTTTTAGACATCACCAGTGTTGCATGTTTGCACTTTTCTTTCCTCTTTATATATGTTATTCTTTTATATATAAGTAGCTCTAATGTTTTGACTTCTAGATTAGTCATATTTATTTCACAGACAGTTTATCATTTTTAGCACACTGTGCACGTTTGCACACAGTGGACCCTTTATGCTTTAAGGATTTTTTGATTTTTCACTTTCTGTTTATTTGTGTAAATTTTTTTGTTTATTAAGCTCTTCAAGCACGTGCTCTTGCTTATAATAGAATATAATAGTTATAATTGAATACAACTGATATAAGTTGCACATCCAGTAACTGCACATGGTCAAACATATTACCAGGTACTGTATGCATGTTCTATATAAAGTCACACTTGCATATATAACACATTTCTACACCGCACTTAAGCGGCGCTCCTACTTTTCATTTTGTTCACTTTGCATATTAAAGGACCAGTGAACCCATTAGATTTGCATAATCAAATGCAAGATAACAAGACAATGCAATAGCACTTAGTCTGAACTTCAAATGAGTAGTAGATTTTTTTATAACAAATTTCAAAGTTATTTATATTTCCACTCCCCTTATACCATGTGATAGCAATCAGCCAATCACAAATGCATATACGTATAGTCTGTGAATTCTTGCACATGCTCAGTAGGATCTGGTGACTCAAAAATTGTAAATATAAAAGACTGTGCACATTTTTTTTAATGGAAGTAAATTGGAAAGTTGTTTAAAATTGCATGCTGTCTGGCTTGGTTCCGGTGGAGGAGGAGCTAAGTGCACACACCTGAGCTCTGCTCTCCAGCCCTTCAGCTCTTGGCGGGGGAAATCCTGCGCCCTAACCCACATAGGAGGCTACACAGTGGGCAGAAAAACAGCATCTCTGGAACCAAGGACAGTGGAACTTCATCCCACTGTCCCAGCACTTGATCATCCAAAAAAGTATCTTTTTCTCTGACTAAGAGGCTATTCAAGGCCAAACAAAGCATTGGAGAACACCTTACCCCGCTCAGTAAGGATCGAGGGGAAAAAAAAGAAGTATAAAGACTTGCTTACACAACCCCAAAGGCGATTGCCTTTTTTACCTGCTCTCCGGGCGGAACCGCAAATAGCCTTTAGCTTGGGGCCTCCCCTTGCCCCCCCCTCATTGCCGCCGCATCAAGTGGTCTTGCCCCGCTAAAGATCTCCCAACGCACCGGTAGGGACCACAGCAGTATTCAGGGCAACACTCGACGCGTCATCAGGCTGATCCGGTCGCCTCCCCCTCCCCCACCGGTGCTGCGCGGGAGGTGGTGAGAGCGAGCTGGCAGTAGCGGAGTCACAGAACGGGTCGTACCTGTTGAAGAAACCTCACCGAATTGCTCTCCCTCCTCTCCCACCGATGCTGCGTGAGAGGAGGTGAGACCGCTGGAATCTATAGCGCTGGGACGGGGAGACCCACAGGACGGCAGCGCGGAGAGAGTGTTGCGATGCTGTGGCCCAAGTCTTGATGGAATAGAGAGCCAGCACACATACTTCAAACAGGCGGCATGAGAGGGGGTAAGTGGCTATATAAACTTTCTCTGTATTAAAATTGTTGGCAAGGCTTATCAAAAAGCTCCATATATTTGGGGTCTGTGACTGATTATATAAAGAGGTACTAGGTTGCGGAAAACTAAGCAAGAGAACAGTGACTAAGGGAACTAAACCTATGACTGCTTAGAACGAATACCCTTACTAGAGGGCACCCAAAACACATCTCAGACACTCGGGTACTTTTACTTCCATTGGTGGCCCTCAATATCAGAGGAGATAAAGGAGGAAAAAAGATAAAGAGGGAGAGGACATAAAAGTGAAAATTACATGCCCTACAACATTAACTCATGCTAATTATTTTTCATTTTTGGGGCAAATGATCATAAACTCTGGTAACGCCTGGAAAAAGTGCTACATGAGTTAAACTCTGAAGAGCTTATGCTTAGACACTGTAAAGAATACCTAGGGGTCGTAAAGAAGGAAAGCACTAAGCTTAGCTGGTTGAACCTGGTTTCAAGTTGATTATAAATGAAAAGATCATTTGACTGTTTCTACTTGTATCTGTATTTGCATATAATGTTTAAAATGTATTGAAAATTTACGAGCTAATGGTTCCAGGAAACTGGATAGCTTAAAACTCAAGTGGATATATAGTATATTAACCTGAGTGAAATATTTAACTCTGTATGGGCTCAAAATATCTGACACTGGAAGGGGCTATTCTTACCCCATAATCACCACACTTAAATAGTCCCTTTGCACAGTAAAAGAGAGAGGTTGAGTAAGGGAAGAAGGGCCCCAAAAAGGTACACTAAGGGTGTAAAGGATAAAGGAAGGCCTATTGTAACGCTCTAATACCGAGTTAGGGGTAAAATAGGGAAACAACATTTTTTAAGCGAATATAGAACTTGTGAGCATACATATATCTTTTAGAGGTAAATAAGTCACATCTGTTTACGGGTTGCAGTAAACACTGATTTGAAACTCTCCTCAACCGAAGGGGATAAGAGGACATCTAGGGAACATATCAAAAGAGGAATAGACATATTAAGATAGTATACCTTGACTGAAAACTCAACACAGAGGGAAATACAGATAATAAAAATAATCTTAAGGCCGTAAAGTCTGCAAAAAACCTGCATCCTTGATTTTTATCACTTGAGCACACTAGGCACGTGGGTAGAATTGGGGTTCAAAGCACGGAGGGTTTTCTCCTAGATCAGTCTTTTTCTTTTTTTTTTTTTTTTTTTTTTTTGCAGCTGTAATTCACTATATCTGGGTCTCACAGTTGGCACAGATTAGGCACCACTGAACGAGAGGTCCGCGGCGACTTCACTTGACTCGCTTCTCTCCCTTACTTTCCTCGCACTTCACCCCCCCCCCTTCGGGGCTTTTTTTTTTTTTTTTTTCTCTCGCTTGTCTCACATAGCACGCTCACGTCTATTTTTTTGGCACTGGGTGTTTTTTCTTCTGTTTCTTTTTCTCACGTTTATGGATAAATTTATCACCTCAACATCACTCACTGGTAAACCGATTCCAGGCATGGCAGCGGCAGCTAAAAACAAGGATCGCAGGAACAAGAACCTTACAGGAACACAGGTAGAGTCTCTTACAGAAATAACACCCTCAAAACTTCAAAATATATCAACCCCACACGAAACACAAAACCTGGTAGCTAGTATTTTAGAAGCTATCGCCCCAAAATTTGACTCACTGAAAAATGAAATTAGACAGGATATATCGCTTCTGACCATAGAGGTCAGACAATTTTCACAAAGAATTCAAGAGGCAGAGCAGAGAATCTCAGATCTGGAAGACACAACAAATACATATGTGGCAAAAACGGAAGATAATCAGCTCACAATCTTGAAACTTCAAGCCAAAATTGAAGACTTAGAAAATAGATCAAGGAGGAATAATCTGAGGATTATAGGCCTCCCAGAGTCATTCAAACAGGATGAGCTTATGCAGGTTATGACACGTTATGCCCCAACTGCTAAAAATTCCCCCAACACAAACACCCATACTGATTGAGAGGGTTCACAGATTGGGGAGAGCTCCTGACACCTCAACTAATTTGGTTAGACCAAGACCCATTATCGCAAAGTTCTTGAACTTTCAAGATAAGATTAGGTTTCTTCAATTTTATCGCAAAAACCAACCTATTTTTCATAACGAAAATAAAATTTTGCTATTTCAGGACTTCTCTATAGAGACTTCCTCAAAGAGGAGGGAGCTCTCCCTGGTCTGTGGCAAAATGCTAAAAATGGGCTGGCAGGCAACTGTCATATTCCCAGCCAGACTCAAACTCACATTAGAAGGTCAAACGTTTCTTTTTGACTCAGCAGAGGAAGCTGAGAAAAAGATATCTGAACATGGGGTCAAAGGTCAATCCCATAGAAGTTAGTTCACTAATGAGATCTAATGACTGTTTGTTATCATACTCTTGTTAGAGATAAATCTTGTCGTTTTGTGTTTTTTCCCCTTTTCCCCTTTTTTTTTTTTTTCTCTTCTTCTCTTCTCTCCCCCCCCCCCCCCCCCCTCCGGCATGTGCCCTCCACTGCACAAAATTAACTTTCTCACAAATATTTCTCCCTATGGAATAAAAACCAATCTATGAATAAAGATATTAAAATTACCTCATGGAACATAGGTGGGATTGTTTCACCAATTAAGCGAAAAACAATACTGGCACATTTACAGAAAATAAACACCCACATAGCTCTAATCCAAGAAACACATCTTAACATTGAAGAATCACTAAAGCTAAAATCTTCCTGGGTGGACGAATGCATCTTTGCTCCCTCAATCAAAAGGAAAAAGGGAGTGGCTATTCTCTTAGGGAAGAAATTAAATTATGAAAAAGTAGACACATGGATCGACCCGCTTAGTAGATTTATAATATTAAAATTAAAGATATCAAACTTAACATACACTATATGTAATCTGTATGCACCTAACATAATTGAATATGGGTTTTGGGACTCTCTCCAATCAAAAGTTTTGGAAATGGCGGAAGGGCATATAATCATAGCAGGGGACTTTAATATGTCCCCGCGAGCCCCTCTAGACAGACTAAGATTCGGAGTAGCACAGAAAATAAATAAGAAAGACAAGCTAGAAAGCAAAATATTTAAATCAATTATGCGGAACTTAGCAGTCAGAGATGTCTGGAGGGTACAAAACCCTGACAGCAAAAATTACACATGCTACTCCAAAACAACTAAATCGCTATCCAGAATTGACCTTATGTTAATCAATGATAGTTTATATCAAAGAGGGGTTAAAGCACAAATTGCAGATATTCTGATCTCTGATCATGCACCAATCACACTATATATCCCAGATAAAAGCATTGCTGTTAAAAGACAAAGCTTCTTTTTTCCCAAGTACTTGATTAAAAATGCAAAGTTTAGAGATTGGCTTAAAGGAAAATGGGAAGATTATTTTCAAAATAACAAAAATTCAGTCTCCAGCCCAGTAATTCTATGGGAAGCAGCAAAAGCGGTACTAAGGGGGGACATAATTGCATACACAGCGAATATTAAAAGGGAAACCCGCCTGAGAGAGACACAAGTAATCGCCACGGTAACTAATGCCTACAATAGATATTTGAACCTCTCTTCAGATGAGAACTGGAAGAGGTACATTAAGGTCAAAGAGGACAGAGATACTTTCTTAGTCCTGAATTCTACACAAGCAAATTTAAGATACCAATCAAATCTTTACAAATTTGGCAATAAATCAGGTAAAATGTTGGTGAAACTAGTAAAAAACTCGAAATCTTCGAAAACAATTGAAGCAATACAAATTAACGGCAAACTACTTACCTCACCAGAGGAAATAACTGAATCATTCTTCCAATATTATAACTCAATATACGCGGCTGATCCAGCCAATATAAATATGAGGGAAAGTTTTTGGGAAGACATAATTATTACAAAAATCTCTCCTGATTTTAATTTGACATTGAACGCTCCAATAACAGAATTAGAGGTAACGCAGGCAATTCAAGCTCTGAAAGGTGAAAAAGCGCCAGGTCCTGACGCTTTGCCAAATGAATTTTACAAAAGTCTGGACAAAGTAATTGTTCCTCAACTAACTATCCTTTATAACCACCTGTTTCAACAGAATAACCAAATACCTCCCAGTTTCCTAGCATCACATACCATCCTCATACCTAAAGCAGGGAAAGATCTACAATGCAGAGAATCTTATAGACCTATCGCATTGTTGAACACGGACTATAAGATATTTGCTTCAATTTTGGCCAAAAGAATGCAAAAAGGCTTATCTGAGGTGATTCACAGCGATCAAGTAGGTTTTCTTCTTAAAAGAAGTTCCTCATCTAAAATTAGACAACTGCTCTTATCCATTGATTATTTTAAAAATAGTGAAGGCAAGCCTGGTCAGAATCGTGATGCAGCGGTAATAGCAATCGATGCTGAGAAGGCGTTTGACCGAGTCAGCCATGACCATATCTTAAACACATTGAAACAATATGGATTTCAAGAGAAATTCTTAAATTTAGTAAACAATCTATGCTCCCAGGCATCATCTATACTAGTAATGCATGGGCAGGAGTCTAAGAGCATTCGACTAGGGCAAGGCACGAGGCAGGGATGCCCGCTTTCGCCACTTCTGTTTGACTTGGCGATCGAACCCCTAGCTATAAAAATCAGAAAACATATTGAAGGAATTAAAATTTACAACAAAGAACTGAAAGTGGCTCTATATGCGGACGATCTGCTAGTATATGTTTCCAACACTGCCAAGAATATTCCAATAGTACTTAACATAATTGAACAATTCGGATATTTTGCAGGGTATAGAATGAATAAACAAAAGACAGAATTGCTCTGGTTAAGAAAGACCGATACCTCTCAAATAAACAACCCATTTAAGACAGTTATAGATTCATTTAGATACCTAGGGATTATAGTTTCATCCAATCCTCAAGAGTGGTACTCCCTAAATATAACCCCAACGATTGCAAACGCAATTACATTAATGAGAGACTGGCAGAAATTGCCTCTTTCCCTTTCTGGACGTACTGCCCTATATAAAATGGTAATCCTACCGAAGATAACATACATTCTACAGAATCTTCCATTGTTCATAAAAGCACAAGACATTAAGAAATTCAATAAGGCGCTCCGCAAATTCATATGGCAGACAAGGAAACCTAGAATCTCGTTGCAGAGATTATATCTAGCAAAACAATTTGCGGGACTAGCCCTTCCTAATCTATATTTATATAATCTAGTTTTCCTAGGTCGAATTGCGGCAGACTGGATAGCAGAAGCCGATTATTTTACGGACAACAGGTTAGAGAACAGCATAATTTATCCTCTGAAGCCAATATCATTACTACATACACCTGCTCATCTAATTCCTAAACAGGTGAAGACCCTTAAAACTATATACATAATAATACAGGCATGGAAAAAGATCGGAGCATTAATGGGAATAAACACGAATATCCCTAGATACCAAACCTTCATAGGGAACCCAGAATTTCAAGAGGGCTCTCAAGCTCCACATTTGAAGAGATGGCAGGAACAAGGGCTTAAATGTATCACACAGCTATACCATTTAGACTCAGGAACTATCAAAACTTTCCAAGAATTGAAACTGGAATTCAATCTTGACAACCAAGATTTCTTTGCTTACTTGCAAGCCAGGCACTATACTAGCCAACTACGAGCCCAATTTAGTTGGAAATGGACCTGGGGGAAATTGGAATCATGGACAATCTTGATTAAGGCAGGTCAATGTTCGATATCCCCATGGTATACCTATCTTAACTCTAAGGAAGGCGGCAGTAATGTAGAGAAATTAGCTCAAAAATGGTCAGATCAATTATCTATGAGCATAGATAAGGAAGTACACATTATGAGATCCCTGACACTCCTCCATAATTCCACTATTTCTGAAACTTGGAGAGAGTCCCACATAAAGGTCCTATATCAAATATATTATACACCAGACAAGGCGCACAGATGGAACAATAAGGAATTCAATATATGTCCAAAATGTAGCATGTTGGCCGCAGATTTAATACACATGGCATGGTCATGCCCTAAAATCAAACAATTCTGGTACAGATTAGAATTCTGGTTATTAAAAAGGGTGAAAACTGATTTGTTTAAATTTAATCTACTAACCATAGTCTTTCTGTCAAGAAATAAGGAAGACTTCAGAGATGCCAAATTAGTGAACCTAGTCATCTTAGCTGCGAGGAACTTGATTTTTAAAAAATGGAAAACCAGATTTATACCCACAACGAATGAAGTAAAGAACTACCTTAAAAAACAATATCGGATCGAACAACTTGCTACAGATCTGAACTCATAGCAAGAAATTGCAGTTTTTTTTAGCAAATGGTCTAAATTCATTAAAAGTTTTTCTCTGGCAGAAATGGAGTATATGATAACTCCATTTCAAAGCTCTGAAATAGTGCAATTGGGCGCCTGGTAGTGGGGGGCGGGCGCGGGTGGGGGTGGGGGGAGGAGGAGAGAAATGCTTTTTTTCTTTTTTTCTTTCCTCCTTTTTTTTTTTTTTTTTTTTTTCGGTGTTGTCTCTTTTTTTTTTACTAAGTTAAAAACTCCAACAGTGTTTCACAAAAATTGAAGTAAATAGAAGTGATAAACGGTATATTGTGGATAGTCCCATTCTTATGAAGCATGTAGGTACAAATAAGGATGAATGGAGACATTCACTGCAACATTGCTTTCTTTATTTCTTGTAAGTGTTATACAATACTGTTTTGATTGCTCCATTGTTAAATTTGTGGCATTATTGGTATAAAATAAAAATATATAAAAAAAAAAAAATTACATGCTGTATCTGAATCATGAAAAGTTTATTTAACCTGAGTGTCCCTTTAAAGTACAATCCAAATTGTTTTATGGGTATCTAACAAGATATACCTCTCTCTCACTCTCTTCCTCTCTCTCTCTCTCCCACTCTCTTTCTCTTTTTTTCTCTCATTCTCTCTCTTTCCTCTTTTTCTCTGTTTCTCTCTCTTTCTTCTCTCTTCTTCTCTCTCTTTCTCTCTCTCTTTCTCTCTCTTTTTCTCTCTTTCTCTTTTTTCTCTGTTAGGAATTGTTAGCATTACCAACGCCATCTTGTTTCTAGTTGCCATTTTGTCTTAGGCATCCATCTTGTCTAAGAAACATTGACGTCAATGGACGTCAGTATACATTTTTATTATAAGTGAGGACGGTGGTTCATTGAGAACAAGTTAGAGGGGAAATTTTTGGACAAACTGTCTTTTTAATCTATTAGTGTACATTCTTATTATTTTTTTTTAGAAAGCTCATTTTGTTGTATACAATTGTTATATTTAGTTAGAGAGCTGCAAAATGGTGAATATCAAATTATTAAAAAAGTTAAATCAAATAATTGTGTATTTATTAAAATCTTGGTTATGTAAACGTATAGACTGGATTCTAGAGCTTTTCACAAATTATTTGTGCCACACATGATTTATTTAACAGTGGATTTGCACTGTGCATGCGAGCAGGGGCTATATAGAACAGTGGCTGTACCATTATTATTTGACCTTTCCCAGAATATAGTACTTAGGTGTTTGTGTGTTCCTTTGTAAATTTATGGTTAAGGATTTTATTTGTAAATATGCAACTGGAGTTTATTGATCTTCTGAAGTGATTGCATTATTAGTATGATCTCATAGTATTGTGCATGGTAGAATTTGCAGAACCAGGGTATAGATGGTTGTTATAGGATTTTAATTATTTGTAGTGTTTTGCGAGTGCTGTGTTTCAGTAATGTATAAGTATATGTGTTGAATTTCAGGTTAATTGTGGTTATTAAAAGTTTGTGCCGGCTGTTAATGTTTTGTTTTGTGTAATGGACAGTTGGTTTTAAGTGTTTTCTAAACGAATGTTATGTTTTTATTTTTAGTGAACGCATGTGAAAGGGTGCTGTATGAATGGAATATTGAATATTGAGGTGTTTTTGATTTTGCCTGATGTTAAGAATAATATACTACATGCATGAGTGGAGTGCATGAATGGTCTTTTAGTTTATTGTTATATTGTGTTTGCGTGACACATGGGGTGTTTCACGCAATCAAAGGGGGAAGTATTGATGCGTATTGCTGAGTATCTTTATGTGATCTTGAAGATTGTTTTAAGTAAGAAAATGAACCTAAAAGTTTTTTGTTAACACAATATTTGTATTTGCAGGATGAGATCATGAAGCAGTATCCAGAGTGTAAAAATACTAACAGAATTATTTTTGAGTTTTTCATATTTAGGTAAAATATGTACAGATAAAATTCCATAAGTGCACTCTCCAAAAGATTGAATGCAAGT
Source organism: Bombina bombina (assembly GCF_027579735.1). Taxonomy (NCBI): domain Eukaryota; kingdom Metazoa; phylum Chordata; class Amphibia; order Anura; family Bombinatoridae; genus Bombina; species Bombina bombina. The sequence continues at coordinate 68,876,297 of NC_069503.1, forward strand.
AAACCTTTTAAACAAAAGAAATGCCTGGTGCCTAGGTGAAGAAAAGAAAAATGAAGATAAAAGACCTTTGTCAAATTTGTTTTAACCACCATACTGCAGTAAAAGTTGCTGAACTATCTTTGCATCCATTCTTTGCTTTGCGTGCTGGTACCAGCCCCAAACCTGGACTCTGGGTAATCTATGACTGTTTTCTATGATGTGTGTCTTCAGAACATAAAGACTATCCTTCTCTGAACTGTGCCTTGCCTGTTGATATTGAGGACCTGTTATTCTGTTACAGAGTCATCCACAATTAAATTAGGGGAGTATTGTTTTAGCTTGTTTACTTATATTGCTTGTTTTGTATTCTCTTGTAATTGTGTTATTTTTTGTTGATCATATTAGTTATTAGTGCATATTGTACTTTATGTACTTAAACAAAGTAACCCTCTAGATAAGTGTAACTCTAATCCTTGCAGTATTGTAACCTAATAAATGGCCCACTGAGTATAGAAAATATGTTTGCACCTTTATAGTTTAAAGAAAATACTGCAATATATCAGAATACTTTAGACCCTTCACCCTTGTGCAACACAATGAGGACACGTCTCAGCTAGAAATTTATATTAATTATACAGAGAAATATTTGTTTAGGGAGTAGCATAATTATTGTTATATTGATGGTGTATTTTCTACCTACCATGGCTCTTATTGGAGCTATGTTATGAAAGCAAATGTATTTTTCCCTTTTATTAATTGGTATGGTATCTGCAATTTCAATTTTGTAATTCCAGATGTTTGTCAATGAAAGGAATTATCTTACCATAAAGATGTGTTTACCTTTAAAAGATTTTGTAGTTTTAAATAATGTTATGATTGTACTCTTTTCTCATACAGGAGTGAGAGAGAATTTAGGTTGCATAACATAATTAGTAAACTAGTAGTGTTTATATCAGACGAGACTGCTGACTATTAAGAGCATAGTTGGAGAATTATAAACATTACAGATAGTAGCTTTGCAGAATAAAGCAACAATAGGTTCTTTTATTTTTAGTAGTTGCAAGAGAAAGTGTGAAGAAATTAATTTTAAAGAAAATATTTTTATTGACTGTTTTATTTTTCATTTTTGTTGCAGGGCAGGCCTTAGCATAAGTTACTTAGCATAGCCATTCAGCCTCTTGCTGAAGTCTAGCAGTTTTCACTTGCTTAGTATTCATGAAGTATCATTTAAATTGTATAGAGAAGCTGTGAATTATTCTCTGTAAAAGTTTCAATGTATTTAGTTTGTATTATATATCCACAATGTTTTCCTGGTTTAAATGACATAGGATAAGTTAAGCTAAAGGAATGGTGATGCTTACAAAAAGGTGAAAGAAGTTTTATTTGGACATAATTGGGACTGTATCAGGGTGTGTGCTCAACTTGTGCTGTTTTGGTTCCCTTCTAGACTCCTCCTGACTCGAGTGTCTGCTTGCCATGGGGATCCACTGGCTTTCCTTGTCTACCCCATGAACAACCCATCGGACTTCCAGTATCTACCTGCAGAAGAACACTGGATAAGCACCCCTACTGGAAATGGACTATGGTATTGAAGCAGAGTGTCTGAGGAAGGTGGAGCTCTAAGAGGACAAAGACTGTTCTTAAAGTGATCAGAGGCCACCCAGAGACACTTGTGCTGTTCCCATGTCATGCTTCACTGTGGAGAATGTACAGAGCAAGGCACTGTTGGAAATATTGGGGGGTGCTAGCAATGCAGGTGGAGAAATAAAGATGCAGCGTTGTTTGCGGGTAGATAGGGGGCTGGTTGGGTCTTTGTGCAGATAGACCAGTAGTTTGAGGATGCTGGGAGGTAGACAGAGAGTATTGGAGAGGCCGCACCTATGTGCAGTGACAAAGTGTGCCCCATTGGCCTATAAAATTATAGCACTACATGTGAATACATTTCTCTACAGTATTCTCACATAGATTCATGTTACCGAAGTATTAGGCTTATATTGTTAAAGGATTTACTAATTTTCTGTGCTTTTTATTTTATGTTATTCTGTTAGAATAAAAGGGTGGTATGTTAGGAATTGTTAGCATTACCGACGCCATCTTGTTTCTAGTTGCCATTTTGTCTTAGGCATCCATCTTGTCTTAGAAACATTTTATTATAGCAATTATTATGTAGTGGAAAGATATAGATGTTATGTATTTTGTATAGCTAGGTTGGCCTTGTACATGTTCCTGGCAATGCGCCTGGAAGCGGTTATCTCTATAAGATGCTCACACGGCCTTGCTTTGGGCCCAGATGTACCTTTTATTATGGTTATAGAAACATTGCTTCTAAAAACTCTTTTACCTAATTATAATAATGGGCTTACTTCTTTCTTGACAAACACTGTGTAAAATGACACGGTCATGAAGTGTCATCATGTTAACCCTATATGCTAAAATGACTGCCTATAAGAAATGTTGTTCATCTTTCAATAAACAGAATAGATGTTAGACTAAAGCTGCATGGTCTGATTTCTGTTCTCTGGGATATCCTGATTATCAAATAACCCCTTCATTTCCAGCTGGTATGGTGTGTTCCAGGCCAAGCCCTGACTGACACTCTCCCCCCCTGAAAATAACACCTAACACCCACTCTTCTTCTTCTCTTCCCCCCCCCCCCCATCTCCCCTCCCATAATCTCAGGCACAAAATCTAAGACACTTTGACACAAACACACACACAAAAGACACTTAGACATACTCTTACACAGACACACCCACACATATGATTCTTACAAATGTATTTGTAGCTACAATGCAAACTATCAGTTACATAGCTGGCAGTCTTTAAAATGTCCAGTCCTTTTCATTGGGAAGAGTAAGTTTAAACTGAAATGAAACATTTTTCTGTCATGATTCAGATAGAGAATACAATTTTAAATGATTTTTAATTCACTTATTTTATCTAATTGCTCATTCTCTTGGTATCATTTGTTGAATAGGCAGCAAGAGCTAGCTGAATACATTGGGTGAGCCAGTAACATGAGGCGTATATGTACAACCACCAATCAGCAACTCCTGAGCCTTCCTATGTATCCTTTTCAATAAAAGATACCAAAAGAACAAAATAAAAGAAGTACTTTGGAAAGTTGATTAAAATCACAAGCATATGTATGTGTGTGTCAGTGTCTGCATGTATATGCATATGTATGTGTGTGTCAGTGTCTGCATGTATATGCATATGTATGTGTGTGTCAGTGTCTGCTTGTATATGCATATGTATGTGTGTGTCAGTGTCTGCATGTATATGCATATGTATGTGTGTGTCAGTGTCTGCATGTATATGTATATGTATGTGTGTCAGTGTTTGCATGTATATGCATATGTATGTGTGTGTCAGTGTCTGCATGTATATGTATATGTATGTGTGTGTCAGTGTCTGCATTTATATGCATATGTATAAATATAAGTCTCTGCACTAATAATTAGAATATGCAATAAATGAATAGCAAGAATACATTAATGAGCATAAAGAGAAAATTTAATAAAAATAAACGTCAAAAAGAAAAGAAAAACATCCTAATTGCAATCCATAAATGAACACAGATGCAACAAACATACACACATACATGCAAACTGGGCGTCCCCAGTTATCAAGCAGCAAAAAAACTTGAGTGGTGGAGGTCAGACTCTAGAGCAAAAAGTCAAAACCCTGGCTATATATGGAAACCATGGGCATATATTGATGTTAGATGCAAGCAAATGATGTGAATAAGCAGGATAAGGCAGTTCATGCACTTATAACAATTATGCAAAGTATGATAATGTGGTTAGTAAGCTGACAGTTGCAAAGATGACAAGTTATGCCAAGCAATCAAGAATATGTAGCAATATGTCTCCCAACGTATCAAATGAAGCAACGTTCATGCATACAATGTTGCAATGTGGATACTTCCAATTTCCTCAGTGTATGATTAGGGAAAAAATGTAAACCTGCTCCGGCACTAGAGGACCAAAGTCCGCCGGTGAGTAGCACTATGTTAGAGTAGCGCTCTGTGAGCGATCTCACCCAATCCGTGTAGGGTCTCAGAATACTGAATGAACACTGTCCATGGGAAGACATCCAACAGCGGTAATGATTGTGGCAATCCCCAGCATGTATCAGGCTGTCAGCGATCCAAACCAGCATGCGAGCATCAAGCTCTATTGGCGTCTGACGTCACTTCCACAACAGCAGGCAACGCGCATTTCGGGCTCCGCCCTTCAACTTGGCCTGTCATCCTACGGAAAACCACCTCCTTTTCAAGCGTACTCACTGTGTGCAGTAGTAACGCCCACATAGCTTCACCACTCCGAATATTAAGCAAAAAGTAACTAAGGCATCTCAGACATGCGCAGACACACGCAAATACAAACAGCTGATATTACGGACACAGGAAATGTACATGATAAGTAGTAATACATAAAAAAACATGAATTAAACAAGCAACAAACGCATTAATGTGAAATGTTCAACTCACATGTACAGGCTAATTTAGAGGTAACATACACATACACAGTATGAATATGATGAGAAAACAAATAAATATTAAAGCACCATAATTAAAAATAGAAAAACAAAGAGTGAAATGTCCAATGTAAAAGACAAATTTGAAAGGACATTTGTCACAATTCATTCTTCATTATAACTTATTCACACTCTCAAAAAATAGAGAGAAATCTCAATGATACCGCAGTCCCTAGACAAATGTACCCCATGTAATTTCCCTATTTAAGCCATAGGGAGTCATAGAATCCATTTTTTGGATCCAAAGTGCTTTTTTTTCAAACAGTAATTTTTGTCAATTCCCACCTCTCCTTAAAGGGCCAACCCCATCAACCACCTGGAATTTAAGTTGACTTTTGTTATGACCTAATAGTGTAAAGTGATGGGCTACAGGGGCAGAAGGATCAAGTTTACCTATGGCTATTTTATGTTGTTTGATCCTGTCTCTGATAGATTTGGTGGTCTCGCCAACATAGGCTAGACCACACGGACATTTAATTACATAGACCACATAATTGGAGTCACAAGTAAACTGACCTCTGATGGTCAGACGTTTGCCAGATCTAGGATGTGTAATAGTGTTGCCTAATTGTATTGAGTTACATTCTGCACAATTATTACATGGAAATGTGTCATTCACAGTAGTACTCTCGGCTATTCTAGTCTGCCCAGTTCCTATGTCTGCCTTGACCAAAAAGTCTCTCAAGTTGCGATTCCTTTTATACGAAAATAAAGGAAAATCCTTAAAAGTAATGGCTAGAATTTTATCTTCTGATAACAAAAACCAATGTTTTCTGAATATCCTTTTTAAGGATGGAATATGATAACCATATGGTACCACAAAAGGAATTCTATTAATAACTGTCTTCTTGGTGGATTTTTTCTGAATAAGATTAGCACAGGGAACTGAATCTACTTTTAATTTATGGGTTTGTAATAGATCAACTGGGTATCCCCTGCTTTCAAACTGACCAAAAAATCTTGAAATTGTTCATTCAGACGTGTCTCATTGTTGACAATTTGTTTAGCCCTTAGGAGTTGACTGAAAGGAAGGCTCCTAATAGTTTGTGGGGGATGAAAACTGAAAAAACCCAAAAGGTTATTCCTATCTGTGTCTTTCCTGAACACATCTGTTAACAAGGAACCATCTCTCAATGAGACAGTTATATCTAGAAAGTTTAGAGTATATAAGTCGTAATTGATGGTAAATTGTAGGTTTGGATCAAATGAATTCAGTTCATGAAAAAACGCCATCAGGGAGATATTATCCACTGCCAAAACCATAAAAACATCATCAATATACCACTTCCAAAATTTACAGTGTTCCTTAAACCTTTCATTACTGTAAAGAAATTTGTTCTCAAATTCATGTACATAAAGAGATGCGTATATGGGGGCCATATTGGCCCCCATGGCCGTTCCCTTAGTTTTCAAATAAAATTAATCTTCAAAGAGAAAATAGTTCCTTGTCAACACTATTTCAAGTAAATCCATAATGAACATACGTTCCCTAGGTGAATAGAGAGCCATTCTATTTAATTGTTCACCAATAAATTTCATACCCTCTCGATGTGGTATAGATGTATAGAGGGATTTAATATCCAACGTTAAAAGAATGGAGTCCCTATTGAACTGTAAATTTTCAATTTGTCGCAAGAAGTCTGAAGAGTCTTCTAAATGTGAAGGTACATCATCCAATAGTGACCGTAATAATTTATCAAGAAATATTGAAATTGGTTAAAAAATAGAATTAGTACTAGCCGCAATTGGCCTACCTGGAGGATTATTGAGACATTTGTGTATTTTGGGTAAACAATAAATAACTGGTATAGCTGGATCTTTCTGTATTAAGAAGTCTGCTTGTTTCTTAGTAATGATACACTGATCTAAAGCCATATCTACTATAGATTGAATATAAGACTGGAATTTAGCAGTAGGATTAAATGTCAATTTCGAATAGTTATCAATCACATTTAACTGATTTTGAACTTCTGTCATGTATTGGTGTTTATCCATGATAACTAAAGCTCTGCCCTTATCGGCCGGTTTAATAACCAGATCTTTTCTGGATTTAAGACACTCAAGAGCCTTCCTCTCAGCCACATATGTATGTGTGTGTCAGTGTCTGTATGTATATGCATATGTATGTGTGTGTCAGTGTCTGCATGTATATGCATGTGTGACAGTGTCTGCATGTATATGCATATGTATGTGTGTGTCAGTGTCTGTATGTATATGCATATGTATGCATGTGTCAGTGTCTGCATGTATATGTGTGTGTCAGTGTCTGCATGTATATGCATAAGTATGTGTGTGTCAGTGTCTGCATGTATATGCATATGTATGTGTGTGTCAGTGTCTGTATGTATATGCATATGTATGTGTGTGTCAGTGTCTGCAGGTGTGGTGTGCTACAGTATATAAGTTCAGCAATAATAAGATTTCTTCAAGTGCTGTTTATGTGATTCAGTGGTGTATTTTTTAGTTGTTTTTTTTTACTACCTTTGGTTCCCCTCTCAACTTGTGGGCTTCCAATGAACAAACCATCATCAATCTTTGGTTTTAGAACTTTTTTGTCTCCTACATCACACCTTTAGAAGCATTCATTTATTTAATAATAATGAAATTTAAACAGTTTAAGAAAAAAATTACTTGATGCAGACTTTTTTAAATTTATGATGGATTTGACCAGCGATTGTAATCAACTTCTTTAAGCCATTAATAATGACATTTTTTAATCTGCTTCAAAACATTTTGCTTAATATTATTATTATTAACATTTATTTGTATAGCGCCGCCAAATTCCGTAGCGCTGGGTACAATGATGGGGGTATACAATGACAAAGATTTGTGATACAATACAAAACATAACAAGACTAAACAAATCTAGCACAGGAGGAAGAGGGCCCTGCTCCGGAGAGCTCACAGTCTATAGGTTTAAGGTGCAGAGACATAAGGTTGGGGTAGCTTGTTACATCGGTTGTATTTGCAGCAGTGAGTCAGGCAGTTCATGTACATGTATTAGCTTGGTTCGGATGCGGGATGGAGGAGAGATGGTAAGCCTCTCTGAATAGGTGGGTTTTCAAGGATCTTCTGAAGCTATACAAGGTTGGAGACAGTCTGATGGAGCGGGGTAGAGAGTTCCAGAGGACAGGAGCAGCACGTGCGAATTCTTGGAGGCGGGAGTGGGATGTAGAGATAACAGGAGTGTAGAGACGTAGGTCAGAGGTTGATCGAAGAGGACGGGATGGGGAGTATTTCACGATGAGAGAGGAGATATAGTTGGGAGTTAGACTGTTGAGTGCTTTGTAGGTTAGGGCTAATACTTTAAATTGTATTCTAGAGTGTATGGGGAGCCAGTGTAGAGACTGGCAGAGCGGAGCAGCTGATGTAGATCGTCGACTTAGGTGGATGAGTCTAGCAGAAGCATTCATAATAGATTGGAGGGAGGAGAGGCGGTGTTTTGGAAGGCCATTTAAGAGTAGATTGCAATAATCAATGCGTGACAGGATGAGGGAATGAATAGGTATTTTTGTAGTATTTTGAGTAAGGAAGGGACGAATTCTGGAAATGTTGCGTAGGTGTGAACGGCAGGATTTGGTAAGCATTTGTATATGTGGGTTGAATGTGAGTTCTGAGTCTAGTGTGACCCCAAGGCAGCGGACCTGGGGTGAGGTGTTGAGAATAGAGTCTCCAGCCATCAGAGAAATGTCAGGTGTCGGATGTCTCGAAGAGGGGGGAATAAGAAGCAGCTCAGTTTTGGACAGATTGAGTTGGAGGTAGTGTGAAGACATCCAAGAGAAAATTGCAGAGAGGCAGTCAGAAATCTGGTTGAGTAAAGAGGGAGAGATATCAGGAGAGGAAAGATAGATTTGGGTATCATCAGCATATAGATGGTACTGGAATCCAAAGGAGGCTATAAGTTTTCCAAGGCAGGATGTATAAAGAGAGAAAAGCAAGGGACCCAAGACAGAGCCTTGCGGTACTCCAACTGAGAGAGGCATAGGATCACAAGATATGTTGTTAAAGGAAACTGAAAACGAGCGGTTTGAAAGATATGATGCAAACCAGGAGAGGGCTGTGTCTCGGATGCCAAATGAATGTAGTATTTTTAGGAGGAGAGGATGGTCAACTGTGTCAAAAGCTGTGGACAGGTCAAGAAGAATTAGTAATGACTAATGGCCTTTTGCTTTGGCTGATAACAGGTCATTTGTTACTTTAGCAAGAGCGGTTTCTGTTGAGTATTTAGGGCGGAAACCAGATTGTAGTGGATCAAGTAAGGAGTTAGTTGTGAGAAATTGAGTTAGCCAATTATAGACTAGTCGTTCCAATAATTTTGAAGCAAAGGGAAGTAAGGAGACCAGTCTATAGTTAGAAGGCGTGGAGGGGTCAAGCGAGGGCTCTGTCTTGGGTCCCTTGCTTTGGCTGATAACAGGTCATTTGTTACTTTAGCAAGAGCGGTTTCTGTTGAGTATTTAGGGCGGAAATCAGATTGTAGTGGATCAAGTAAGGAGTTAGTTGTGAGAAATTGAGTTAGCCGATTATAGACTAGTCGTTCCAATAATTTTGAAGCAAAGGGAAGTAAGGAGACCAGTCTATAGTTAGAAGGCGTGGAGGGGTCAAGCGAGGGCTTTTTTAGGATTGGTATGATTGACGCATGCTTGAATGTGTCAGGAAATGTGCCAGCAGTGAGGGATTGGTTAAAGAGATGAGTTAGGGTAGGGGTTAGTGAAGCAGAGAGAGGGGAAATAATTTGTGAAGGAATAGGGTCAAGTGGGCAGGTTGTGAGATGAGCCGAGGATAGGAGTGCAGAGACTTCTTCTTCTGTTACAGGAGGGAAATAGCATAGATTTTTGTTAATAGAAGGGGTGGGTAGGATCGCTGGGTTTGCGGGGTGCGAGGTGCAGATCTCTTTTCTAATGGTGTCTGTTACGGTTACCCTTAGTCTCGCTGAGAGATGGACCGCTTAGTAGCCTGGATCCCTATTGCTAAAGAGGGGAGAAGCTGCTTTCCATAGTATTCTATATGAGTCTCGCAAATATAGAATAATCTCCCTTAGCTGCAGTACAGCTAGGATACCCTTCTGCCCACAAAAACGAGTCAACGCTGCGATTGAGGGTCAAACAAGAACTCAGGACTGGGATGCCCAGCCTGCTTTTTATTAAGGTTACATGCACACAGGGCACTCCCAGGGGGAGAGGGGGGGAAGCACAAAATCCCCCATCACACATTTAGATAGAGAGCACTGTCCTTTGACAGGCCACAATAGGATTACAGTACTTAAGATAACAAGTTTACAAGTTCATCTTATCAATTAGCAGTCTGGCTCCAGAGGTGATTAGACAATAGTTTCTAAAAGCTGAAAAAAAAGAGTTAACTCTTTATGAAATGAAACTTGTTACAGTTTTCTTGGAGCCCTTCTTAGGCGCTGGCTTGCTGGTTCAGGCATTGCTGCTGGGAAATAAGCTCTTCACAACAAAATAACTAATGCTTCTGTAACATTGCTCCCTTTCTGTGGAACACTCTGGCAGACACGGTCTGACCCCTTTTCGGGGCAGACTAAGGCTGTCCAGACCGCTGGTTATGCGGGGCTGAGGTCGGTTTGTCTGGACAACCCGTCGGCGTTGCCATTCTGTTTCCCAGGTCTGTAAGTAATGGTGAAATTGAAGGTTTGCAACGATAAGCTCCAACGTAATAGCCTGCCGTTATCTCCAGAGACCCGGTTCAGCCACACCAACGGGTTATGGTCGGTGACCAGAGTGAACTCCTGACCATATAAATAGGGAGTCAATTTCTTTAATGCCCACACCAAAGCCAAACACTCCTTTTCGACCGCTGCATAGCTGACTTCGCGGGGCAGGAGCTTCCGGCTGATGTAGGCAACTGGATGCTCCCCTCCATCTTCGCCTACTTGGCTGAGGACGGCTCCCAGCCCGAACATGGAAGCATCTGTATGGACGATAAAACGTTTGTTAAGGGCTGGGGCCGCCAAGACAGGAGCGTTAATTAGAGCATTTTTGAGAGCCTGGAAAGCCGTTTCACAGTGGGGAGACCACAGGACCTGTCGAGGTAAGTTCTTCTTGGTCAAGTCAGTCAGGGGTTTGGCAAGTGTGCTGTAGTCTGGTACGAACCGTCTATAGTACCCTGCCGTGCCCAGGAAGGCTAGGACCTGAGTCTTAGTGATGGGGGTGGGCCAATTGGCGACAGCTTCTATTTTGGCCGGCTCTGGTCGCTGCTTTCCACACCCCACCCGGTGACCCAGGTACTGTACCTCGGCCATCCCAAAGTGGCATTTTTCTGGCTTCAGAGTCAGGCCAGCAGCCCGGATCTGATCCAGAACCATTCCCACATGAGCTAAGTGGTCCTCCCAGGACTCACTGTGGATCGCTATGTCGTCCAGGTAGGCGCAAGCAAAACTCTGGAAGCCATCCAGGAGCCTATCCACCAAGCGCTGGAATGTAGCTGGGGCATTCTTCATCCCAAACGGCATTACCCTAAACTGATATAAGCCGAATGGGGTGACGAATGCCGACTTGGGGATAGCCTCCGGGGCCAGGGGAATCTGCCAGTAACCTTTGCAGAGGTCAATAGTGGTCAGGTAATTTCCCCTGGCTATACGATCGAGTAGCTCGTCTACCCTGGGCATAGGGTAAGCGTCCGTCACGGTATTTTCATTGAGCCTCCGATAGTCTACGCAGAACCGGGTGGTCCCATCTTTCTTGGGCACCAAGACAACTGGGGAGGCCCAGGGACTATCGGAGGGCTCAATTACCCTGAGCTGGAGCATCTCATCGATCTCCTTCTTCATTCCTGTCCTAACTGCTTCGGGGATTCGGTACGGAGCCTGGCGCAAGGGAGCTTGTCCCGGAGTATCTACCTGGTGGGTGGTTAAAGTAGTGTACCCTGGCTTCGGGGAGAAGGTGAGGTGTTTGGACTGGAGGAGTTGGTTGAGCTGCTCCCTTTCAGTGGGGCTAAGTCGGTCCCCTATCTGAACCTGCGCCACTATACCTGTGGGGAGGCTCTTTTCTAATAGGTCTGGAATGGGTAAACTGTCGGGGTCTTCCTGAGGGGAACAACATACGGCCGTCACGTTCTCTGGTCGCTCAAAATATTCCTTGAGCATGTTTACATGGAATGTCTTTCTAAGATTGTTGTCGTGGCAGCTAGCTATCACATAAGTGGTGTCTCCCCTTTTCTCTACGATCTGGTAGGGACCCTGCCAGGACGCCTGCAATTTGTCTGTCTTCACCGGCTTAAGTACTAACACCTTTTGTCCTATGGTGAAGATTCTCTTTCGGGCCCCCCGATCGTACCATACTTTCTGTCTTCTCTGGGCCAACTGGAGATTAGCCCGCACGGATTTGGCTAATTGCTCCATTCGGTCCCTGAGTTCCAGCACGTATGGCACAATTGGGACACCGTCAGCCTCCATCTCTCCCTCCCAGTGCTCCCGGATCAGGTTTAGGGGTCCCCGTACCTTTCTTCCGTAGAGCAACTCGAAGGGAGAGAACCCTGTCGTTTCCTGGGGCACCTCCCGATAAGCAAATAGGAGGTGCGGCAGGAAGCGTTCCCAGTCTCGGTATTCCTGAGTGAACGTCTTGAGCATTTGCTTGAGGGTCCCATTGAACCTCTCACACAGCCCGTTCGTCTGGGGGTGGTATGGGGAGCTTAGGAGGGACTTAATTTTGCAAACCTGCCAGAGTTGTTGGGTCAATTCAGCCGTAAATTGGGTGCCTCGGTCGGATAGGATTTCTTTTGGAAATCCTACCCGGGAGAACACCTGTACTAGTGCATTCGCTACCGTATCCGCTTGTATGTTGGATAGGGCGACAGCCTCTGGGTACCTGGTAGTGTAGTCCACTACGGTAAGAATGTATCGCTTACCGGAGGGACTAGGGGTAGCCAGTGGTCCCACTAGGTCAATAGCAACCCGGCTGAAGGGTTCCTCTACAATGGGCATATTTACTAGCTGGGCTTTAGGGTGATCGCCTCGCCTTCCTACTCGTTGACACACATCGCAGGTGTTACAGTAAGTTCTAACGTCAGCGTGCACCCCTGGCCAAAAGAACGTGTGAGTAATGCGGTGTAGGGTACGGGTAACGGCTAGGTGGCCTGCTAAGGGGATGTCATGGCCTATTTTGAGGATTTCTTGACGGTATTTGTGGGGCACTACCAGCTGTCGCCTACGCTGTCCCCTTTTCTCTGTCCAGCGGTATAGTTTCCCTTTTTCCCATAAGAATGTTTCGTTATCTGCCCCGCCCCCTCCGGTCTCTGCTCGTTCCCGGTACTTTTGTAAGGTCGGGTCAGTCTTAGACTCTGCCTCGAAGGCATCTGGGGTGTCCCAGGGTATGGGGCCTAACCTGTCAGGCAAGGTCGGGGTAGGTCTTACCTGTGTCTCCCGCACTGGTGAGAGCTCTCGCTCCGTCCGGGCTTGGGCCCGTGTAGTCACTGGGTCCGCCTCGTTGTTGCATACTGGAGCATAGGCAGAAGTCATGGGGCCCAAATCGTTGCCCAGTAGTACTTCGGCAGGTAAATTATCCATTAGGCCCACGTTCACAGCCCCCTTTCCCGCTCCCCAATCAAGATGCACTTTAGCTGTTGGAATTTTGTACACATCCCCCCCCGCCACTCTAACGGCCACAGTCTGTCCGGATCGCTTGTGCTCTGGCACCAAATGACTCTGTACCAGCGTGATAGTAGCCCCTGTGTCTCGCAATCCCTCGGTAGATCGCCCCTCGAGCCATACCCTCTGCCGATGGTGCTGGCGGTTATCTGAGGCAGCATATACAGGGTCTGCCTCGTGAAGCGGCCCCACATATCCCTCCATAGGGGCCTCTTGGTTAACACAGAGGGCCCGGGCCGGACGATAGGACCCAGAGGGGTAATTGTAATTCCTGGGTGTCTGGTGCGTATTAAGGGGGCAGCTAGCCATGAAATGCCCTGGTTGCTTGCATCGGTGGCAAGTCGGTCTGGGACGCTCAGAGCTGTTATTGGGTGGTCCTGAGTGTCGGACGGGCCCTGTGGGCACCGGGGCTCGGAATTCAGCACGAGGGGGTGCACGGTAAACCTCTCTGGGTTCGACCCGTGCTGGAGCTCGGTAGTTCATGGGTTCGTGAAGACGGGAGTCATAATGTTCATCGGCCAATTTGGCTGCTTCTTCTAAGGTAGAAGGCCGCCTGTCTCGCAGCCATTCCTTCCCTTGCTGTTCCATGCCATTATAAAAATGTTCTAAGAGAAACAATTGTAAAATTTCCTCCCCAGTCACCGCTTTACTTCCGCTCAGCCAGTGATTTGCCGCTCTCCGCATTCGGTGCGCCCATTCCATATGGGTATCGTTAGGCTTCTTTTCCGTGCCCCGAAACTGTCGGCGATACGTGTCCGGAGTTACAGCGTACCGTCGCAACAGTGTCTCCTTAACTAGCTCATACTGTGTCACTTCCTCAGCACCCAGAGTACGAAAGGCTTCCAGGGCTCGCCCGGATAGTTTCCCAGACAATATCGTGGGCCACTCTCTGTTGGGAATCTGGTGCAGGGCACATTGCCTTTCGAAGTCCGCCAAATATTCATCAATCCCTGTCTCACTCTCTAGGAAGGGTCGAAATGCCGCATAGGGTATCTTGGGCCTCCCAGCATTTTCGACAGGGATGATTACCTGCGGGGCTTCAGCATTGCGGTGTGCGTTCGCTAGGTTGAGTTCGTGGGCTCGAGTCTCTCGTATATCCTCGTCCGCCTCCGCCATCAACTGCTGTACCAATTCCATGGAGGGGTTCGGCCCGTATAATGAGAGCCTTTCCGGAACAATCCTGGTTTTTTCGTCACTAATCGTGGTCGGTGTTTCCGCCATTGTGAAGCTCTGATCCAGTTCGGTCAATTCTGCGATCAGCTCTCTCCTCGGCCGGTTGCTGGCGTACCCCCCTCTGCTTTCAAGTAAATCCTTTAGGGTTGTACGCTTCAATTTTTTGTAAGCGCTCTCCATCCGTTCTGTACCTCTCCTAGGAAATCCAGGAAAATCCCGCCGCTGCCGCCAAATGTTACGGTTACCCTTAGTCTCGCTGAGAGATGGACCGCTTAGTAGCCTGGATCCCTATTGCTAAAGAGGGGAGAAGCTGCTTTCCATAGTATTCTATATGAGTCTCGCAAATATAGAATAATCTCCCTTAGCTGCAGTACAGCTAGGATACCCTTCTGCCCACAAAAACGAGTCAACGCTGCGATTGAGGGTCAAACAAGAACTCAGGACTGGGATGCCCAGCCTGCTTTTTATTAAGGTTACATGCACACAGGGCACTCCCAGGGGGAGAGGGGGGGAAGCACAAAATCCCCCATCACACATTTAGATAGAGAGCACTGTCCTTTGACAGGCCACAATAGGATTACAGTACTTAAGATAACAAGTTTACAAGTTCATCTTATCAATTAGCAGTCTGGCTCCAGAGGTGATTAGACAATAGTTTCTAAAAGCTGAAAAAAAAGAGTTAACTCTTTATGAAATGAAACTTGTTACAGTTTTCTTGGAGCCCTTCTTAGGCGCTGGCTTGCTGGTTCAGGCATTGCTGCTGGGAAATAAGCTCTTCACAACAAAATAACTAATGCTTCTGTAACAGTGTCAATTTTATTTTTGAAGTAATCAGCAATAATTTGAGCAGTGAGGTTGGTAGTGGGCGGGGGGGCAGGCGGACGTAGAAGGGAGTTAAAGGTTGAGAACAGTTTTCTGGGGTTGGATGTGTGAGATGACACGAGGGAGGAGAAATAGACTTGTTTTGCAAGGCTGAGCGCAGAGTTGTAGGACTTAAGGGTGAATTTATAATGTTGGAAATCAGCAAAGGTGCGTGATTTCATCCACTGCCGTTCAGCGGCCCGTGAGCATCGCTGAAGATATCTGGTCTGTTTAGTGTGCCACGGTTGCCGTCGATTGATTGATGTACGTCGAAGAGTGGAGGGTGCAGTTTTGTCACGTGTTGATTTTAGTGCTGAATTATACTGTAGACTCACGAAGGTTGGACAAGAGAGGGATGAAATGTCAGAGAGCAGAGGACTCAGTTGAGTGGAAAAGTCTGTGAGATCCAAGTCATTTAAATTCCTGTGAGGTAGCAGTTTTTTGGGGGCTTGCAAAGATGTAGCAGGTAGAGTGAGAGAGAATGTTAATAGATGGTGGTCAGAGAGAGGAAAGGGGTAGTTAAAGGAGTTGGAAACAGCACAGAGATTTGTGAAGACCAGGTCTATGGAGTTGCCTTCACAGTGTGTTGGAGATGTTGTCCACTGGGACAGGCCTAAAGAGGTGGTAAGGGATAGAAGTTTAGAGGCAGCAGGCGTGTTAGGCTTATCAAGGGGTATACAAAGAGTGGAGAGAGGGCGCCACAATAGCGTGATACCGTCTGGAAATGCAGGTACAGGTGAAAGTAAGTATTATGCTTACCAAATGGTGTAGCACTGTGCTGTGACCAGTGCGTGAAAGCAGGCTAGCACTCAGCAGTGGCTAGAACACTGTGGAAACCAGGCTCCAAGGGTAATTTTCCTGGTTCCAGCTTGATGTATGCCTCCTAGTGGCTGGACTTCAGATACTGCAAAGGTAAAATCTTTCTGTGTGTTGTTCTATTAGTATTGAAATACCGCAACACAGACAACTTCATATAAATAATAGCTTTAATGTTATGACACGTTTCTCAACCCCAACTGGGTCGTTTCATCAGATAAAAAAAGTGATTCACTTTTTTTATCTGATGAAACGACCCAGTTGGGGTTGAGAAACGTGTCATAACATTAAAGCTATTATTTATATGAAGTTGTCTGTGTTGCGGTATTTCAATACTAATAGAACAACACACAGAAAGATTTTACCTTTGCAGTATTTGAAGTCCAGCCACTAGGAGGCATACATCAAGCTGGAAACAGGAAAATTACCCTTGGAGCCTGGTTTCCACAGTGTACTAGCCACTGCTGAGTGCTAGCCTGCTTTCACGCACTGGTCACAGCACAGTGCTACACCATTTGGTAAGCATAATACTTACTTTCACCTGTACCTGCATTTCCAGATGCTATCACGCTATTGTGGCGCCCTCTCTCCACTCTTTGTATTTTAACAGTTGTCCTACACTCTCTGGGATCAAGAGGAGCAGCCTGACTCACCATATCAAAAAGGAGGATACTTCTATCCCTTCAATCTACCACCACTATATGGACATTTTTCAGGACTGATACGGTAGACCTGTTCTACTAGATATAAAAGTATATTACTTTGTTATATATTTTTTTATTCCTTACTTTATCCATTTTAATACCAGCGTGCTTTTTATCCTTTCACTGGGATACGATCATTTCTTTATCAAGGGGTATGTTGAAGTCCCCTAAGATGAGAGAAGGGACATTAGAAGAGAAATGTGGAAGCCAGGCTTCAAAGTGGTCCAGAAATTGTGATGCTGGGCCAGGGGGCCGATAGATAACTGCAACACGAAGAGCTATAGGGGAGAAGAGGCGGGTAGCGTGAACTTCAAAAGATGAGAAGGAAAGAGAGGGGGGTGAAGGAATGCAGTGAAAGGTACTGTGTGGAGACAGGAGAATTCCTACTCCTCCTCCTTGTTTGTCTCCAGGCCTGGGAGTGTGACTGAAGTGCAGGCCGCCATATTACAGAGAGGCTACAGCAGTTGTGTTAGAGGAGGAGAGCCAAGTTTCAGTGAGGGCTAACAGGTTAAGTGAACGTGAAATAAATAGGTTGTGAATAGATGTAAGCTTATTGCATACCGAGCGTGCATTCCAAAGGGCACACGAGAATTGGGGTGTACTAATAGAGGTGCAGTTAATGAGGTTTAGAGGGTTACGTGTGCAAGGTGTATGAGGTGTCATTTGGGGTAGTGACCTGAGGGAAGCAGAGGGTGGACCTGGGTTAGGCGAGACATTACCAGCTGTAAGAAGAAGAAAGATGGTGAGTGAAAGGAGATGAGAATGTGTCTTATGTGAGTGTTTAAGTTTAGGATCAGTAAAGCATGGCTGGCTGAGGGATGTGAGATAGGAATAAAGTTCATGTGTGTTGTAGAGGGGGGAAGGTAGAAGGGAAGGAGAAATATGAATTTTCTGAGTGCTGTTTGTGAAAGGAAGAGTTGTGACTTTAAGGAGAAGGGAGGAAAAGGTTAATGCAGACATTAGAAAGTGTAGCATGTTTGCATTTAAATGTTGGAATTTGAAAAGTACTTATCTCTGTTGTCCACTCCTTTGCCTAACTCTGTTGTTATAACTCTCTCTACACTTATGAACTAGCACACTTAGGGAACTACACACATGCAATGCTGATCTAACAAGCTAAGCTTGATGTAACAAGCTGGGGATATTCAATTTAAAGGTAATAACAGTAACATGATCCTAATTAGCATAGGTCATAAATTAGACCAGGATCAAACAGGGCCTAAACAAACATTGCAGATGGCACCTATCTTATCAAACTGGAAGACACAGAAAATAAAGCTTTTTTTTTAAGGTAATACAGACATACCAGAGATAGATAAAATTTAGTGGGGGAACTAGGCAGTTCTAATATGTGTTGCAGGGTTAAAATGGAGTCCTTAAGCACATACCAGAGATAGATAAAATCTAGTGGGGGAAATAGGAAGTTCTAATATGTGTTACAGGGTTAAAATGGAGTCCTTAAGCACATACCAGAGATAGATAAAATCTAGTGGGGGAAATAGGCAGTTCTAATATGTGTTGCAGGGTTAAAATGGAGTCCTTAAGCACATACCAGAGATAGATAAAATTTAGTGGGGGAAATAGGCAGTTCTAATATGTGTTGCAGGGTTAAAATGGAGTCCTTAAGCACATACCAGAGATAGATAAAATCTAGTGGGGGAAATAGGCAGTTCTAATATGTGTTGCAGGGTTAAAATGGAGTCCTTAAGCACATACCAGAGATAGATAAAATTTAGTGGGGGAAATAGGTAGTTCTAATATGTGTTGCAGGGTTAAAATGGAGTCCTTAAGCACATACCAGAGATAGATAAAATTTAGTGGGGGAAATAGGCAGTTCTAATATGTGTTGCAGGGTTAAAATGGAGTCCTTAAGCACATACCAGAGATAGATAAAATTTAGTGGGGGAAATAGGCAGTTCTAATATGTGTTGCAGGGTTAAAATGGAGTCCTTAAGCACATACCAGAGATAGATAAAATTTAGTAGGGGAAATAGACAGTTCTAATATGTGTTGCAGGGTTAAAATTGATTCCTTAAGCACATACCAGAGATAGATAAAATTTAGTGGGGGAAATAGGCAGTTCTAATATGTGTTGCAGGGTTAAAATTGAGTCCTTAAGCACATACCAGAGATAGATAAAATTTAGTGGGGGAAATAGGCAGTTCTAATATGTGTTGCAGGGTTAAAATGGAGTCCTTAAGCACATACCAGAGATAGATAAAATTTAGTGGGGGAAATAGGCAGTTCTAATATGTGTTGCAGGGTTAAAATGGAGTCCTTAAGCACATACCAGAGATAGATAAAATTTAGTGGGGGAAATAGGCAGTTCTAATATGTGTTGCAGGGTTAAAATGCAGTCCTTAAGCACATACCAGAGATAGATAAAATTTAGTGGGGGAAATAGGCAGTTCTAATATGTGTTACAGGGTTAAAATGGAGTCCTTAAGCACATACCAGAGATAGATAAAATTTAGTGGGGGAAATAGGCAGTTCTAATATGTGTTGCAGGGTTAAAATGGAGTCCTTAAGCACATACCAGAGATAGATAAAATTTTGTGGGGGAAATATGCAGTTCTAATATGTGTTGCAGGGTTAAAATGAAGTCCTTAAGCACATACCAGAGATAGATAAAATTTAGTGGGGAAAATAGGCAGTTCTAATATGTGTTGCAGGGTTAAAATGGAGTCCTTAAGCACATACCAGAGATAGATAAAATCTAGTGGGGGAAATAGGCAGTTCTAATATGTGTTGCAGGGTTAAAATTGAGTTCTTAAGCACATACCATAGATAGATAAAATTTAGTGGGGGAAATAGGCAGTTCTAATATGTGTTGCCGGGTTAAAATGGAGTCCTTAAGCACATACCAGAGATAGATAAAATTTAGTGGGGGAAATAGACAGTTCTAATATGTGTTGCAGGGTTAAAATTGATTCCTTAAGCACATACCAGAGATAGATAACATTTAGTGGGGGAAATAGGCAGTTCTAATATGTGTTGCAGGGTTAAAATGGAGTCCTTAATCACATACCAGAGATAGATAAAATTTAGTGGGGGAAATAGGCAGTTCTAATATGTGTTGCAGGGTTAAAATGGAGTCCTTAAGCACATACCAGAGATAGATAAAAATTTAGTGGGGGAAATAGACAGTTCTAATATGTGTTGCAGGGTTAAAATTGATTCCTTAAGCACATACCAGAGATAGATAAAATTTAGTGGGGGAAATAGGCAGTTCTAATATGTGTTGCAGGGTTAAAATGGAGTCCTTAAGCACATACCAGAGATAGATAAAATTTAGTGGGGGAAATAGGCAGTTCTAATATGTGTTGCAGGGTTAAAATGGAGTCCTTAAGCACATACCAGAGATAGATAACATTTAGTGGGGGAAATAGGCAGTTCTAATATGTGTTGCAGGGTTAAAATGGAGTCCTTAAGCACATACCAGAGATAGATAAAATTTAGTGGGGGAAATAGGCAGTTCTAATATGTGTTACAGGGTTAAAATGGAGTGCTTAAGCACATACCTGATGAGAGAGGAGAGACAGCAGTGTAACAGGATTCCAATTATGTTCCAATTATATACCAGTCACTGTACTCTATTGTTAATATCCATATATAATATATATAATAACTCCGTTGTTATAACTCTCTCTACACTTATGAACTAGCACACTTAGGGAACTACAAACATGCAATGCTGGTCTAACAAGCATTAATATCTATATCTACCTATTTTCCTTGAAGTATACAAATCAGGAAAAGATTCCCCACATGCAGGAGTTAAAAATAAGGCATGAAAAATCATTTAAGAAGAAAAAATAGTGTTAAAACTTCTTTAAAAAGAAAAAAAGAGCAGTACAGTCAGTGATTTACTATGCTATTAGGTAGCACACTGACCACTTATCTCATAGAATCCCATTCTATAGCAGGAAGGTTGAAGTGGCAGAAGACAACGGACTGCCTGAATTGTGAGGGCTCCAGTTCTAACAAGCATTCAGTAAATTAAAGTAGTAAACACAGGGGGAGTGACAGGAGCCCGGCAGCTTAAATAAACAGAGACCAGCTGTCACATTTAACTCAGCGTCTGCTGCAGCCCAGTTCACAACAAACAGGGGAGAAGTTTAGCTCTCTAGTGCAGGGCTCAACTGACAGGGTTCTAACCTTACTACTGCTCCATCTCTGTTGCTCGCTTCTGTGCCTCTCTCACGCCTGCCTGTGGTTTGTAGTTCCCAGTCCCACCTCCCAATTCCCGCTCTAATTAACTGCCGCACACATTCTAAGCTAACTCCCTATTAAAATATGATCCGGACTGCCGCAAAAAAAAAATGTAAAAAAATCGCATAGTTTTTATAAAAAAAATTAAAAATAAAATTGTAATGATAGTTAACACCAGCGCGATGCCCTCTAAATGCGGGGCCCTAGGCGGCCGCCTTGATCGCCTTGCCCTAAGGCCGGCCCTGCTAGCACATAACTGTTACACAATATATATTATTAACACTGGCACATAACAGTTACACAATATATATTATTAACAATAGCACATAACAGTTATATAATATATATTATTAACACTAGAACATAACAGCTACACAATATATATTATTAACACTAGTACATAACATCTACACAATATATATTATTAACACTCGTACATAACAGCTACACAATATATATTATTAACACTAGTACATAACAGCTACACAATATATATTATTAACACTAGCACATAACAGCTACACAATATATATTATTAACACTAGCACATAACAGCTACACAATATATATTATCACTAGCACATAACAGTTAAACAATATATATTATTATCACTAGCAATTAACAACTACACAATATATATTATTAACACTAGCACATAACAGTTACACAATATATATTATTAACACTAGCACATAACAGCTACGCAATATATATTATTAACACTAGTACATAACAGCCACACAATATTTATTATTAACACTAGCACATAACAGCTACACAATATATATTATTAACACTAGCACATAAAAGGTACACAATTAATTTTATTAACACTAGCATATAACAGCTACACAATATATATTATTAACACTAGCACATAACAGCTACACATATATATTATTAACACTAGCACATAACAGCTACACAATATATATTATTAACATAGGCACAAGACAGCTACACAATATATATTATTAACACTAGCACATAACAGCTACACAATATATATTATTAACACTAGCACATAACAGTTACACAATATATATTATTAAAACTAGCACATAACAGTTACACAATATGTATTATTAACACTAGTACATAACAGCTACACAATATATATTATTAACACTAGCACATAACAGCTACACAATATATATTATTAACACTAGCACATAACAGTTATACAATATATATTATTAACACTAGCACATAACAGCTACACAATATATATTATTATTAACACTAGCACATAACAGCTACACAATATATATTATTAACACTAGCACATAACAGCTACACAATATATATTATTAACACTAGCACATAACAGTTATACAATATATATTATTAACACTAGCACATAACAGCTACACAATATATATTATTATTAACACTAGCACATAACAGCTACACAATATATATTATTAACACTAGCACATAACAGTTACACAATATATATTATTAACACTGGCACATAACAGCTACACAATATATATTATTAACACTAGCACATAACAGTTACACAATATATATTATTAACACTAGCACATAACAGCTACACAATATATATTATTAGCACTAGAACATAACAGTTACACAGCATATATTATTAACACTAGCACATAACAGTTACACAATATATATTATTAACACTAGCAACATAACAGTTACACAATATATATTATTAACACTAGTACATAACAGTTACACAATATATATTATTAACACTAGCACATAACAACTACACAATATATATTATTAACACTAGCACATAACAGGTACACAATATATATTATTAACACTAGCACATATCAGTTATACAATATCTATTATTAACACTAGTACATAACAGCTACACAATATATATTATTAACACTGGCACATAACAGTTACACAATATATATTATTAACACTAGCACATAACAGTTACACAATATATATTTTTAACACTAGAATATAACAGTTACACAATATATATTATTAACACTAGCACATAACAGCTACACAATATATATTATTAACACTAGCACATAACAGCTACACAATATATATTATTAACACTAGTACATAACAGCTACACAATATATATTATTAACACTAGTACAGAACAGCTAAACAATATATATTAACACTAGCACATAACAGCTACACAATATATATTACTAACACTAGCACATAACAGCTATACAATATATATTATTAATACTAGCACATAACAGTTACACAATATATATTATTAACACTAGAACATAACAGCTACACAATATATATTATTAGCACTAGCATATAACAGCTACACAATAAATATTATTAACACTAGCACATAACAGCTACACAATATATATTATTAACACTAGCACATAACAGCTACACAATATATATTATTAACACTAGCATATAACAGCTACACAATATATATTACTAACAGGCCCGCCACTAGAAATTTTGGGGCCCCTGACTTAACCATTGATCAGGCCCCTCCCCCCCTTTGACATGTGCAATTTTTGACCAAGTGACTAAAACGTATATGCACTTTATTCTTAAGTGTCTATTTAAATTTGGAAATGTTCTAAAGGTAGTAACATACAAACACACAGACAAACTCATACACTGAAACACACACACTCACACATAAGGTTCACATATAGACACTCTAGCAGACACACAAAGAAACACACTCAGACACAGACACCCAAACAGACACTCAGCACTTGTTTACATTGGCCTGACAAGTAATGAGGTAAACTACAGTTTTGTAAAAAAAGGAGATTTAGAAAACAAAATATGGAGTTCTGATTATCTTTTTGTAAAGGAAGATGCCAACTAAATGATGACAACAGCATGCAGTGGCTTAAAGGAAGGGCCCTGAACTGCCTAAACAATAATTTAAAGGTTAAATGTTGGATTGGTGACTTCCGGAAAGGTCTCATTAGTCTCAAAGTCTGTAGAAAGATGTGAATAATCAGTAGTAAGGTCAAATTGTCCTAAAAAGGAACAGACAATGGACACACACACAAACTCAAACTTGCACATACACCCAAGGAAACACAGACAGAGATACCCACAGAAAAAACACAAAGACATACACACACACAGAGAGACAACCACATAAAACACAGAAAGACATACATACACACACCCTCACTGAGACATCCACAGAAAACACACAAACACATACACACACCCTCACAGAGACATACATACATACACACACACACACACTACCTCACAGAGACATCCACAGAAAACACAGACATACACACCCACCCTCACAGAGGCATCCAGAGAAAATACACAAAGACAAACATAAACACACCCTCACAGAGACACCCACAGAAAAAGCTCAAAGACATATGTACACACCCTCACAGACATCCACAGAAAATGCACAGACATACACACCCACCCTCACAGAGAGACCCACAGAAAAAAAAAATGCATACACACTCATAGAGACACAAACCAAAGCACATAAACACAGACACCCACAGAAACACTCACAGGAGGAAACATTTATGCACCTTGCATCCCCTAAATCAACAATGTGTGACATGCATGATAAAAAAATTGCAGAAATTAAGAGATCACTTTTTAAAGAATAATATTTGTAAATGAGCAAACAAAAATAATTCTGTGAATTCAAAATTGTACATTAATGATGTGGGTAGATGGCTAGATGAAGAAAAGTACTTTTAAAAGGTTGACAATGTTGACATATGTTTGTTTGATTTTTCCCCATTATCCCCAACCAAGAGCACAACTACAAATATAGTGTACAAATGTTCCCATCTGTCAACTGTACTTATGGATTTTGAAAATGCTGTACTCTATATGGTCTTGGTGGAACCATAAGCTGTGGTACTCATACCATTAGATCTGGTTAAATGCAGGATTTAGGCTTGTATGTATGTATTTCAAAATTAAGTCAGCTGTAGTGTAAACCAAATAGTTTTAAGTTAGCCTGTCTAATTTCAAACACTGAGAAATCTTAGTCTGAGAGTATAGCATGTTATGCAGATGTAAAAAGCTTAGATAAAATGCCTCCTTGCATATCTGCCAAAAGAGCACCTACCATTTGTGTATTGAGGAGGAAACATTTCTGCATGGTTCTAAATATAGAATTTCTACAGCATTGTCAAATAATCATAAATACACTGCTGCTAAAAAAAATTTGTTTTTATGGACTCCTGGCCCCACCCTACAACTACTACCACACTGAAGTTACAAACTGAAATTGCACAAAGAAATAAAAAACATTTGCTAAGTAAGTCCTACCTCCTCTGCAAATGAAAGTGATCTGCCGTCTGACTCAGGCACACACTGTACAAAGTGCCAAGTCTGTCTCACACTGTGCATAGTGGTTTAGTGCACACTCAGAAATCCTCTCAAATGCTAATGCTTTACTCCTTGTAATAACATTTTCCATACTCAATTAGCACTTTGCTGTAGTACCCACTGGTGGCTGCCAAAATTTTAAAACATTTTTTTTTTTTTAGTTCTTGTCTCATTGGGCCCCAGACAGGAGTCACCCCCATCACCCCCTGATGGCGGCCCTGCTAATGAGACCTTTCTGGAAGTCGCCCATCTACCATTTAACCTTTAAATTATTGTTTAGTCAGTTCAGGGCCCTTCCTTTCAGCCACTGCATGCTGTTGTCATCATTTAGTTGGCATCTTCCTTTACAAAAAGATAATCAGAACTCCATATTTTGTTTTCTAAATCTCGTTTTTTTTTTTTTTACAAAACTGTAGTTTACCTCATTACTTGTCAGGCCAATGTAAACAAGTGCTGAGTGTCTGTTTGGGTGTCTGTGTCCGAGTGTGTTTCTTTGTGTGTCTGCTAGAGTGTCTATATGTGAATCCTTATGTGTGAGTGTGTTTCAGTAAATGAGTGTGTCTGTGTGTGTGTGTATGTTACTACCTTTACAACATTTCCAAGTTTAAATAGACACTTAAGAATGGTTAAGTCAGGGGCCCCAAAATTTCTAGTGGCGGGCCTGAGCGCAAGTATCATATGCTTTACACCATATAGTGAATTGATTACATATTCCTCTTGAGCTTTATTATATCAGCTCCTTTCTTGTGGCCCCCACGGTACATGCTTACTTTAAGTGACAATGGCCTCTAGTTATCAACGTGTCTACCTCAAATACGCTGAAATTCCGCAGCGTATTTGAGGCGAGGCTGATTCGCCTTAGTTATCAAGCCCTAGATACCGGCAAAAGTAGAACTTTGTGACGTAAGCTTCGATCCGCCGGACTCAGTCCGACACAGATCGATTCTTACGTCACTCCAGATGTTCCGCACACAAGTGCGGCACAATCTGACTACTTTTGCTAGTTATCAAAAAACTAGCAGGTACGCTCGGCACTTTTCCGGCCCAGCGTACCTGGTTTTCAAACCGCCGCCCTGGAGGTGGCGGATCCCATAGGAATCAATGGGAGTCTGACCATAGCGAAAGCTCATGTTCGCTGCTGCCAGACATCCCATTGATTCCTATGGGAGATGTCTGCACCTAACACCCTAACTTGTACCCCGAGACTAAACGCCCCTAATCTGCCCCCCCCTACACCGCCGCAACTAAATAAAGTGTTTACTCCCTAAACCGCCGCTCCCGGAGCCCACCGCAACCTATACTAAATATGTTAACCCCTAAACCGCCACTCCCGGTCCCCGCCGCAACTATAATATATGTATTAACCTACATTATACCTATTAACCCCTATCCTGCCCCCCCTATACCGTCGCCACCTATAATAAAGTTATTAACCCCTATCCTGCCGATCCCGGACCTCGCCGCAACTAAATAAATAGTTTAACCCCTAAACCACTGCTCCTGGACCCCGCCGCAACCTATATTAAACTTATTAACCCCTATCCTGCCCCCCTACAGCGTCGCCACCTATAATAAGTTTATAAACCCCTATCCTGCCCCCCCTACACCGCCGCCACTGTAATAAAATTATTAACCCCTAAACCTAAGTCTAACACTAACCCTAACACCCCCTAACTTAAATATTAATTAAATAAATCTAAATAATATTTCTCTTATTAACTAACTTAATCCTATTTAAAACTAAATACTTACCTTTAAAATAAACCCTAATATAGCTACAATATAAAAAATAATTATATTGTAGCTATCTTAGGATTTATTTTTATTTTACAGGCAACTTTCAATTTATTTTAACTAGGTACAATAGCTATTAAATAGTTATTAACTATTTAATAGCTACCTAGTTAAAATAAAGAGAAATTAACCTGTAAAACAAAAACTAACCTAAGTTACAATTACACCTAACACTACACTATACTTAAATAAATTAATCCTATTTAAAACTAAATACTTACCTGTAAAATAAACCCTAAGATAGCTACAATATAATTAATAATTACATTGTAGCTATTTTAGGATTTATATTTATTTTACAGGTAACTTTGTATTTATTTTAGCTAGTTAGAATAGTTATTAAATAGTTATTAACTATTTAATAACTACCTAGCTAAAAGAAATACAAAATTACCTGTAAAATAAATCCTAACCTAAGTTACAATTAAACCTAACACTACACTATCATTAAATTAATTAAATAAATTACCTACAAATAACTACAATTAAATAAACTAACTAAAGTACAAAAAATAAAAAAAGCTAAGTTACAAAAAATAAAAAAAATAAGTTACAAACATTTAAAAAATATTACAACAATTTTAAGCTACTTACACATAATCTAAGCCCCCTAATAAAATAACAAAGCCCCCCAAAATAAAAAAATGCCCTACCCTATTCTAAATTAAAAAAGTTCAAAGCTCTTTTACCTTACCAGCCCTTAAAAGGGCCTTTTGCGGGGCATGCCCCAAAGAATTCTGCTCTTTTGCCTGTAAAAGAAAAATACAACCCCCCCAACATTAAAACCCACCACCCACATACCCCTAATCTAACCCAAACCCCCCTTAAATAAACCTAACACTACCCCCCTGAAGATCATCCCACCTTGAGTCGTCTTCAGCCAGCCGACCACCGATGGAACCGAAGAGGAGATCCGGAGCGGCAGAAATCATCATCCAGGCGGCGCTGAAGAAGTCTTCCATCCGATGAAGTCATCATCCAGGCGGCGTCTTCAATCTTCATCCATCCGGAGCGGAGCCATCTTCAGACGAGCCGACGCGGAGCCATCCTCTTCTTCCCGATGACTAACGACAAATGGATATTCCTTTAAGGGACGTCATCCAAGATGGTGTCCCTTCAATTCCGATTGGCTGATAGAATCCTATCAGCCAATCGGAATTAAGGTAGGAAAAATCTGAATGGCTGATTGAATCAGTCAATCAGATTGAAGTTCAATCCAATTGGCTGATCCAATCAGCCAATCAGATTGAGCTTGCATTCTATTCGCTGTTCCGATCAGTCAATAGAATGCGAGTTCAATCTGATTGGCTGATTGATTCAATCAGCCAATCAGATTTTTCCTACCTTAATTCCGATTGGCTGATAGAATCCTATCAGCCAATCGGAATTGAAGGGACGCCATCTTGGATGACGTCCCTTAAAGGAATATCCATTCGTCGTTAGTCGTCGGGAAGAAGAGGATGGCTCCGCGTCGGCTCGTCAGAAGATGGCTCCGCTCCGCTCCGGATGGATGAAGATTGAAGACGCCGTCTGGATGAAGACTTCTATCGGATGGAAGACTTCTCCAGCGCCGCATGGATGATTTCTGCCGCTCCAGATCTCCTCTTCGGTTCCATCGGTGGTCGGCTGGCAGACGACTCAAGGTAGGATGATCTTCAGGGGGGTAGTGTTAGGTTTATTTAATGGGGGTTTGGGTTAGATTAGGGGTATGTGGGTGGTGGGTTTTAATGTTGGGGGGGTTGTATTTTTCTTTTACAGGCAAAAGAGCAGAATTCTTTGGGGCATGCCCCGCAAAAGGCCCTTTTAAGGGCTGGTAAGGTAAAAGAGCTTTGAACTTTTTTTAATTTAGAATAGGGTAGGGCATTTTTTTATTTTGGGGGGCTTTGTTATTTTATTAGGGGGCTTAGATTAGGTGTAAGTAGCTTAAAATTGTTGTAATATTTTTTACATGTTTGTAACTTATTTTTTTTATTTTTTGAAACTTAGCTTTTTT
Organism: Bombina bombina; assembly: GCF_027579735.1. Lineage (NCBI taxonomy): Eukaryota > Metazoa > Chordata > Amphibia > Anura > Bombinatoridae > Bombina > Bombina bombina. Next base: position 68,905,309 of record NC_069503.1, read on the forward strand.
AATTTTTTGTACTTTAGTTAGTTTATTTAATTGTATTTAATTGTAGTTATTTGTAGGTAATTTATTTAATTAATTTAATGATAGTGTAGTGTTATGTTTAATTGTAACTTAGGTTAGGATTTATTTTACAGGTAATTTTGTATTTCTTTTAGCTAGGTAGTTATTAAATAGTTTATTACTATTTAATAACTATTCTAACTAGCTAAAATAAATACAAAGTTACCTGTAAAATAAATATAAATCCTAAAATAGCTACAATGTAATTATTAATTATATTGTAGCTATCTTAGGGTTTATTTTACAGGTATTTAGTTTTAAATAGGATTAATTTATTTAAGTATAGTGTAGTGTTAGGTGTAATTGCAACTTAGGTTAGTTTTTATTTTACAGGTTAATTTCTCTTTATTTTAACTAGGTAGCTATTAAATAGTTAATAACTATTTAATAGCTTTTGTACCTAGTTAAAATAAATTGAAAGTTGCCTGTAAAATAAAAATAAATCCTAAGATAGCTACAATATACACTCAATGCTCTCATTACACTCAATGCTTAGTATTGTTTTAGTTCTAGTGACTGCGTGATACAAGCCACCTCGCTAACTAACAGCTATTTGTTTCCTATCGTCAAGAGCTTTACACTTCAACTACTTTTCAGCTCAAGCATCGTTTGGGACCCTGCAATCCTTTTCCAACCGTATTAAACTCACTGGGATTTGAGGTAAACAGATTGTGTTGGTGCTAACAGTGTGATCAAACCTGCTGCAGTAATTTTCTGCTTTCAGAGCGCAGTTAACTTTGAGTAGCTAAACGGACCTCACACTGTGATGTCACTTCCTGACTTCTCCGTGACTGAAACAAGCCGCAACGAACTCAAGCTAACCAAGAGACTGTGTGGACAAACAAGCATTCTAGTAACAGGTACCACTAAAAAAATGTGCTAGCTGAATCTTCATTTAAGAACTTTACCGCTACTGTTTCAAGTGTTAAGTTAATCTCTTTCACTCAGGACTGTTTCCGCTTGTATTACTCCTGCTTTGCTCCCTCATACTAAACAGCTCCGCATCTGCATAAATCCTTGCTTGTCTGCATAAATCTTTGCTTGTCTGCATATATCCTTGCTAAAGCTGATAGTAAAGACTGACTTTCAACTGCTGCAAAACAAACATATACCTAATTGTCATTAGCATTTCCTGCTGTGCCAAAGTCTGAAGTTAGTGAGCAAGAGACAGTACATTTTGAATCTGTACAACTAATCTTACAGATATCAAAAATTCCACTTTATCAACTTCACTAAAAGAAAGATACCATTTGCTTGTAGTGATATCTGATATTTAGTGATACAAAACAAATATTTAGTATCTACAGTTGTGTTCCACTTTATATATTGTTCCAGTTCTTATATAAAACTAAGCCCAAAATGCAAATGGAACCAGTAGATCTTCCCCAAATTGTATACAACCTGACACAAAGGGTTGATCAACTAGCTCAAGGGCTACATGACCTACAAGTAGAAAATGTGGCTTTAAGGAGTATTATAAAGGATTCTATTGCAGTCAAAACTACTCATTTGGATATGAATATAGAACCCCAAATCTCATTACCAGATCTTTTCTCAGGTGACCGGAAAAAATATAGGCAGTTTAAAAATGCATGCCAATTACTTTTTACCATGAAACCCAGATCTTACCCCACTGAGAGAGTGAAAGTCCTAACAACTATATCCTTTCTCAAAGGGGAACCCAGAAATTGGGCTGATAAATTCTTCGAAACTGAGGATCCTATACTGGGTTCCTTAGATGCATTCTTTATAAGTATGGATGAATTGTTTCAAGACACCAACATTCAGCTAACAGCTGAAAACTCTATGAGAAGCCTTAAACAAGGCAAAATGCCTGTGGAAGAGTACATTTCAGACTTTAAACAACTAGCAACCGACACTCTCTGGAATCCAATAGCCTTATGGAATCAATTCCGTCTAAGACTCTCAGAGACACTCAAAGATGAATTCGCCCGGATTGAGATCCCACAGAATCTAGAAGAATTCATGAGAATGGCAACTCAGATTGATCGCCGATTGAGGGAGAGAAAGGCAGAAAGATACTCAACTGATCAGAAATTCAAACCCACAGGTACAACTACACCCAGTTCCTCCTATACACCTACTAGGTTGCAGGCTAAAGCAATGGAGATAGGATTTCTGAGAGGTCCCTTAACACCTGAAGAAAAGCTCTGCAGAAAGGTGAAAAACCTTTGCATGTATTGTGCGAGTCCCTCCCATAACGTCCAGGACTGTACAACTCTGATGAAAAACAAGAAATGTAAGTTTAAACACATATACACTTCTGTACAACCACAACCTAAACCTATATATTGTGCATTATCTCTTTCTCTACAGCTACATCAAAGCCATCTGAGGATTGAGGATGCCATAATCGACACTGGAGCTTCTGGGAATTACCTGGATCTCCAATTCTGCTTGAAGCAAAAAATTCCATTAATCGAGAAGAAGATACCTATACACATTAAGGTTATTGATGGGTCACCAATTGCCTCTGGCCCTATAACTCAAGAAACGATACGTGTAAATATCCTAAATCACACTGAATTAATATCTTTTGATATGTTACCCTCTCCCCATTTTACTTTTTAGGCTTGAAGTGGCTACAACTTCACAACCCCTCTATTGATTGGTTTCCATTCCAAATAAAATTCACATCTGATTATTGCAAAAACACCTGTGTTAGGGCTTAGTTGGTTAAAGATCTTTCAACTATTGCAGTGGATCTACAGCTGCGGATCAGATGTAATGTTTCACTCAGCACTTAATTAACATATGACGATGTTAACCATAATGGGGCTCAGAGTGAGTTAATAAACTTTAAGTCTATGTGGAGACTTGGAGAAAAATAAAGGAGTAACTTAATATGTTAAGTATCCAAAAAGAAACAGATTAACAAAGTAATTATTTCTGATGATTTGTGGAAAAGTATCAGTTCATATGTATCACAATACAATTTATGTAGCAGTTCATCTGTGACCAATAATTAGTGAGGTGTGCGCCAAAGATTTAAAGTCACAATAAGATGTTACACAACTCAGTTAGCTGTAGTGAGTTAGTCGTAGGTTACCTGTTGAATCGGCTGAGAGCAGAGAACTCGAGCGGCACTCGAGACAACAGCTGATAGGCGGTGAGTGACAGCTTACTAAAAACCGGTTGCGGTTGGCGTCTGACGTCACAGGTATGAAGTCCGCGGGAGAATAAAACTCACAAATCTTCTGGTAATGTTGAAAAGGCACTCGGATGTTTGAAGTATAATCCTGGCTTGATAATATGTGAGGAAATGTAACGGAAATGTATACCGTAACCAAAGTAGTGAAAATAGAACACCGTAGCAAGGTGTCAGTTTCCCTTGAATAAAGTTTTGAACTATTTTCCAATAAGGTAGCTTGGAATAAGCAGGAGCTCAGTTTGTAGCAGAGTTACCTAGGGATAAAACTCAATTACTAAGCACCTGGCTGGCATCAGGGGAAAACTTAAATAGGCTAGGAGGAACTAAAAGGTAAAGGTGGTATTGGTAATTGTATGACACTTAACATAAGGTGGTATAGTGAGTTCTGACAGATTGCCCCCTTCACTCAAGCCGTCCCACGGCTTGTAAGCGAGGTCTATGAGGATTCCTTGAATGGAAGCGAGACACCAATCGGGGAGCGTTCACAAGATTATGGGGTTCCCATGTGTCTTCGTCTGAAGAGTACCCCTTCCAACTGACAAGGTATTGTAGATCCCCTTTATATAAACGTGAATCCAAAATATCCCTCACTTCATAAATGTTAGGGTCTAAAGACTGAGCTTCAGGAGGTAGTAGTTGAGTACCAGTGTTTTTTGCAGGTTTCAATAAGGAGACGTGGAATGTAGGATGGATGGCAAGAGTGGTAGGAAGTTGTAAAGTGACAGCATTTTGGTTGATGATACGTATAATACGAAATGGTCCTATAAAGAGGCTTGCTAGTTTCTTGCTTGGGGTCTGCAATTTTAAATTTTTTGTAGATAGCCAGACCCAGTCTCCAATTGAATATTGTGGGGATGGCCTTCTTCTTAGGTCATAATACTTCTTTTGTGTTTCTTGAGCTGTTTGTAGATTCCTTTGTAATAGTTGCCAGTTTTCAGTAAGTCTATCAGTTAGATCCTCCACATTTGGGTTTAAAGAAGAGTCTTTTGTTGAGAGACTAATCTTTGGATGGTATGCATAATTCGCGAAGAATGGTGACATCTTACTGGACGAATTGAGAGAGTTGTTATATGCGAATTCTGCAGTTGAAAGGAATTTCTTCCAGTCTGTTTGGTGGTAGGCACAGTAGCAGCGCAGATACTGCTCAAGCCACTGGTTTAAGCGCTCTGTTTGGCCATTAGTCTGAGGGTGGTAAGCGGTGGTATAACGGTGTTCAATCTGTAACTTGTTGCAGAGGTTCTTCCAGAAACGAGAGGTAAATTGAGTTCCCCTGTCGGAATTAAGGATTTCTGGTATCCCATGTAGTTTAATAATGTTGTCTATAAATAGTTGTGCGGTTTCAGCTGAGGTTGGCAATTTGTGGTGCGGTATAAAATGAGCCATCTTGGTAAACAAGTTGATAACCACCATTAAGGTGTTCATTCCAGCTGAAGTAGGTAATTCAACTATAAAATCTATACCCAGATGAGTCCAGGGTCTTTGTGGAACTTGTATGGGCATCAGTAATCCATAAGGAGGACGTCTCTCCGATTTTGAAGTGATACATCTAGTGCAATTTTGTACATAGTTACGAACATCCATGTCCATATGTGGCCACCAATAAGTCCTTGAAATGAGGTTTAAAGTTCTTTGAATACCAGGGTGTTCAGAAAGAGGGGAATTGTGATGTTCCTTCATCAAATTTTGTCTTAACTGCTCAGGTATATATAATTTGTCTGAATTGTAATATAGGCCATCATTTCCTAAAGTTATTTCTTTAGGTAAGTCTTGTTCAGCATGTATGGCCTTTTGATAAACGGATTCAGAAAATGATGAGATGCCTAAGAACTTCTCGTGGGGTATCATCACTGTAGGGCTACCTTCCGAAGGAGGTTTAGGGTCTCTTTGGGAAAGAGCGTCCGCCTTTCCATTATGGTTAGCTGGTCTGTAAATGATTTGAAAATGAAATCTGCTAAAGTAAAGACTCCACCTCACCTGTCTAGCTGAGAGGGTCTTATTTCTCTGGAGGTATTCCAAATTTTTGTGGTCGGTATAAACTATAACCGGTAAGAGTGTACCCTCTAGAAGATGCCTCCAGTATTCAAAAGCTCTTTTAATGGAAAGTAACTCCTTTTCCCCAATAGGGTAATTCCTTTCAGGAGGAGACATAATTTTCGAATAGAAGGCTATAGGGTGTAGAGGTTTGGTTAAAGTTTCTCTTTGGGATAAGACAGCTCCTAAGGCGTAGTCTGAGGAGTCCACTTCAGGAAAATACTGTAAAGCAGGATCAGGGTGACGCAATATTGGAGCTGTAGTAAAGGAGTGTTTTAAGAATTCAAATGCTTCATTGGCCTTTGAGTTCCACCGATAGGTAGTTGTACTGCCCGTAAGGATGGTAAGAGGTTTAGCGATAGAGGAATAATTTTTTATAAATTTTCGGTAATAGTTGCTGAAACCTAAGAAGCGTTGGAGATCCTTTCGGGTTTGTGGAATAGGCCAATCTTTTACTGCTTCAACTTTGTCTTGTTGCATCTCGATGCCTTCAGAGGAGATGTTGTAACCAAGGAAAGATATCTTTTGAGTGTGAAATAAGCATTTTTCAGCCTTTGCAAAAAGTCGATGTAGTTGTAATCTTGAGAGTACCCAGCTGACGTGCTTAATATGATCTTGAAGGTTTTGGGAGTAGATCAGGATGTCATCCAGATAGACTACGACACAGATGTCTAACAGGTCTCTGAAGACATCATTGATGTAGTGTTGGAAAGTGGCTGGTGCATTGGTAAGGCCAAATGGCATAACTAGGTACTCATACAGACCGTATCGAGTCCTAAAGGCAGTCAACCACTCATCTCCCTCTCTTATGCGTATGAGGTTGTAGGCCCCCCTGAGATCTAATTTGGTGAAAATCTTAGCTTTGTGAAGGCGTTCTATGAGCTCGGGTATTAATGGGAGAGGGTACCTATTCTTAACAGTGATTTTGTTTAGGTCTCTGTAGTCTATGATCGGACGTAATGATTGATCTTTGTTTTTGACAAAAAACATTCCTGCACCAGCAGGAGATACCGAGGGTCTGATGAATCCCTTCTTAAGGTTCTCGTCTAAATAAGCTTTTAAATGTTCAAGCTCAGGTTGACTCAACGGGTATAAGTGACCATAGGGTATAGTTGCACCAGGTTTAAGGTCTATGGGGCAGTCATAACTGCGGTGTGGTGGTAAGTTTTCTGCCTCACGTTTGCTAAATACTTCTATATATTGGGTGTACTCCTTAGGAATGATAGGCAACTCCTCATCTACCTGTGCTACCTGTATTACATGTGTGGGAGATGTACATGTACTCTTACAATATGGGGAGTCTAAAGTGAGTTTTAATGTCTTCCAGACTATAGTGGGTTCATGCAAGCGTATCCACTGTATACCTAAAACCACAGGAAAAAGAGGAGAAGGCAATACATCAAAACGAATATATTCATGATGATTGTCTTGTGTGGTAACCAATAAAGGGACAGTATGATGTGTTATTGGACCGCTAGATATGTATGTGCCATCAACGACACGAATAGAGACAGGAGTGGTTTTTCTTTCAAGTGCTATTTTATTTATTTTCACAATGGTAGAATCTATATAATTCCCGTGGGCCCCGGTGTCAACAATAGCCTCAGTGGTTAGGCGTCTACGTTCCCACTGCAAAGAGAGAGAGATGATACAATAAATAGGGTTATTCTGCTTTGAGGTAGAAATGTTAGTCATAATGCACTTACTTTTCTTATTCTTTTGTAGCAGTGGACATTCCTTTACGGAATGGGAAGGATTAGCACAGTATAGACAGAGTGCTAGAGTTTTGCGTCTCTGCTTTTCTTCTAGTGACAGAGGACCTCTTAGAACTCCTATCTCCATCGGCTCTTGAGTGGTACTACTGGTAGCCCCATAGGATATGGGAGGCGTAGGTTTCCGGTAGATAACTTCAGAACTGTGTCTTTCACTTCTCCTTTCCCTGAGACGCCTGTCTATTTGTATGGACAGCCTCATCAGCCCTTCCAATGTATCTGGTAGAACCACTCTAGCCAACTCATCCTTAATAGACTCAGAGAGACCCAGCCTGAATTGGTTTCTAAGAGCTATTTGATTCCATTGGGAGTCTGTAGAAAACTGCTTAAATTCAGTGATATACACCTCAACTGGTTTAGAACCTTGTCGTAAAGCTCTCATCTTAGTTTCAGCTGTAATTTGTGAATTAGTATCCAAATACAATTCATCCATGGCAGTGAGGAAATCTGGTAGGGAAGTGAGAATAGGATTATGTGTTTCATAAAACGAGTCTGCCCAGATCCTGGGTTCACCACGTAAAAAAGATATCATTTTCAAAACTTTCAGGTGATCACTAGGGTAAGTTTTAGGTTTGAGTGTGAAAAGCAACATGCATGCATTCTTAAATTGACGATATAGACGTCTGTCGCCTGAAAAGAAATCAGGGGATGCTATCTGAGGCTCAGGTTGGCTTACCGGAGGCGGTGTTGTAACCTTCACAGTGTCTCTGATAACCTTTCTCAAAGTTTCATTCTCCACTTGTAAGGCACTCATGGCCTGTCCTAGTTGATCTACCTTTTGTGTAAGATTGTAAACAATTTGCGGCAGATCCGCTGGATCCATTATTCTGGCTTAGTAATTCTGTTAGGGCTTAGTTGGTTAAAGATCTTTCAACTATTGCAGTGGATCTACAGCTGCGGATCAGATGTAATGTTTCACTCAGCACTTAATTAACATATGACGATGTTAACCATAATGGGGCTCAGAGTGAGTTAATAAACTTTAAGTCTATGTGGAGACTTGGAGAAAAATAAAGGAGTAACTTAATATGTTAAGTATCCAAAAAGAAACAGATTAACAAAGTAATTCTTTCTGATGATTTGTGGAAAAGTATCAGTTCATATGTATCACAATACAATTTATGTAGCGGTTCATCTGTGACCAATAATTAGTGAGGTGTGCGCCAAAGATTTAAAGTCACAATAAGATGTTACACAACTCAGTTAGCTGTAGTGAGTTAGTCGTAGGTTACCTGTTGAATCGGCTGAGAGCAGAGAACTCGAGCGGCACTCGAGACAACAGCTGATAGGCGGTGAGTGACAGCTTACTAAAAACCGGTTGCGGTTGGCGTCTGACGTCACAGGTATGAAGTCCGCGGGAGAATAAAACTCACAAATCTTCTGGTAATGTTGAAAAGGCACTCGGATGTTTGAAGTATAATCCTGGCTTGATAATATGTGAGGAAATGTAACGGAAATGTATACCGTAACCAAAGTAGTGAAAATAGAACACCGTAGCAAGGTGTCAGTTTCCCTTGAATAAAGTTTTGAACTATTTTCCAATAAGGTAGCTTGGAATAAGCAGGAGCTCAGTTTGTAGCAGAGTTACCTAGGGATAAAACTCAATTACTAAGCACCTGGCTGGCATCAGGGGAAAACTTAAATAGGCTAGGAGGAACTAAAAGGTAAAGGTGGTATTGGTAATTGTATGACACTTAACATAAGGTGGTATAGTGAGTTCTGACAACCTGTTTCCATGCTCATTTGTTAGTCAACCAATTTCTCCTACTCAAGGTTTGCCATCTGAATATATTGATTTTGAGGACGTGTTTAGTAAAACCGAAGCAGAGTCCCTACCACCCCATAGGGTCTATGACTGCCCTATAGAGCTTCAACCAGGAGCTCGGATTCCATTTGGTCATCTATACCCATTAAGCGAACCAGAATTACAACATCTGAAAGAATATTTAGAGGAAAACTTAAGAAAGGGCTTTATAAGAGCCTCCACATCTCCAGCAGGTGCTGGAATATTTTTTGTTCACAATAAAGATGCCAGCCTAAGGCCAATAATTGACTACCGTGAACTATACAAGTGTACAATAAAAAATAGGTATCCTCTCCCGTTAATACCTGAGATGATTGAACTCCTGTCAGACGCAACAATTTCTTCAAAACTTGATCTCAGAGGGGCATACAATTTAATTAGCATAAAAGAGGGCCACGAATGATTGACAGCATTCAGGACCAGGTATGGCCTGTATGAATACCTCGTTATGCCGTTTGGGCTATGTAATGCCCCTGCCACGTTCCAACATTTCATTAACGATGTTTTTCGTGATTTGTTGGACGTGTGCCTTGTCATCTATTTAGATGACATACTTATCTATTCAAGGACAAAAGAAGAGCATATAAGTCATGTGAGACAAGTACTCTCCAGACTTAGAGCGCATAAATTATATGCAAAGCCAGAAAAGTGTTTGTTTCACACAAAGCATGTATCGTTTCTAGGATATAATATATCCCCCTCCGGGATCCAAATGCAAAAGGAGAAAGTTGATGCTGTGGTTAATTGGCCAGAACCCAAAACCAAGATGGAATTACAACAATTCTTGGGATTCTCCAATTACTATAGAAAATTTATTAAAAAAATGTCATCAATAGTAAAACCGCTCACTCACCTTACTGGATCAATGAGTACCCTTTTCTTGGAACAAAAAAGCTGCTACAACCTTTCAAAATCTAAAGACTAAATTCACAACTGCCCCATACTACAATTTCCTAACCCATCATATCAATATACCCTGGAGGTAGATTCATCAGATTACACCATAGGAGCAGTATTATCTCAACAAAAATCTCTCAATGAGCCCTTGCACCCCATCTCCTATTTCACAAAGATTATGTCATCAGCAAAAAGAAACTATGACATTGGTGAAAAAGAGCTATTAGCCATCCGACGTTCACTGTAACACTGGAGACATCTCCTAGAGGGAACAACATTACCTATCAACACCTTCACGGACCAAAAAAACCTGCAGTACCTGCAAACTAACAAGACTCTTTCCGCACGACAGATACGTTGTAGTTTGTACTTCGATCGTTTCAATTTTAATATCATATACAGACCAGCTGAAAAGAACAAAAAAGTGGACGCACTATCATGTTCTTTAGAAAAACCAGTAAACGAACCTTTCAGGAATTCTATCCTGTCACCAGATTGCTTCATTGGTCTCACCACTCCATTCCTCTTGGAACTTAGAACTTACTACAAGGACTCAGCAACTCCACCTGAACCCAAACTTATCAAGTCTTCTGGAATATTCTATTACGGCCAGAAGATTTATCTACCTCCACATTTGAGAAAAGAAATTATCAAGACCTCTCACGACTCTCCACTAGCTGGGCATCCAGGCATTCAACGAACTCTGGATCTCATTAAACGAACATTCTAGTGGCCTGATATGAAAGTGAAATACAGACTTATATTGAGACCTGTAAAACGTGTGCCACAGCTAAGCCAGAACGAAAAACCCCATACGGTTTATTAATGCCGCTACCTGTACCTAAAAAGCCATGGAATCATGTTTCCATGGACTTCATTGTGGATTTACCACCATCCAATAAACAAACTACGATTCTTGTCGTGATTGACCTCTTAACAAAGATGGCACATTTTATTCCCTATCACAAAGTCCCCACGTCCTCTGAAACGGCTCATTTGTTCATAAACAATATTGTCAAGTTACATGGCATACCCCATATTCTGAAAACAGATAGGGGACACAATTCACCTCCAAATTTTGGACAGAATTATGCAGGACCACAGAAATTGACCACTGTTTTACTACAGCTTTTCACCCACAGACTAATGGCCAGTCGGAGAGATTAAATCAATGGCTTGAACACTATTTAAGATGCTATTGTTCCTACCATCAGACTGGATGAAATTTATTTCCATGGCAGAATACGCATATAATAATTCCATAAACTCTTCAACAAAACTGACACCGTTTTACGCCAATTATGCATACCACCCAGATATTACCCTATCAACAGAAGGCAGCATTAACTCACCACTAGTAGATGACATTCATAACTCACTACAGGAAAACTTCAAATTCATCCAAGAAAATATCTTGAATGCCCAAAAATCTCAAAAATACCATTACGACCTGAGGAGGAAACCACCTGAGTATGTTGTAGGGGATTTAGTGTGGTTATCCACTAAAAATTTAAAGCTCCAGATACCTTCAAAGAAGTTGGCCAGTCTTTTCATTGGACCATTTCCTATACAGAAGATTATCAATGAAAATGCAGTAAGATTGCAACTACCTCAAACCATGAAAATACATCCGACTATACATGTCTCATTGCTGAAACCTGATGTAAAAACTAGGGATGATAAGGTTCTTCTGCCTCCAACTAGACCCAATCTTGCAGATGATGAATATGAGGTTGAATCTATACTTGATTCCAGGTATCATAAGGGGGTTCTGCAATATCTGGTAAGATGGAAAAATTTCTCAGCAGATGAGGATTCTTGGGAACCTGTCTCCAATTTGAATTCACCCAGACTTCTGTCTCTGTTCCATCGCAGACACCCGGATCTTCCCAGACCAGTCACTGAGGATCAGCTCCCTTGAGGGGGGGTCATGTAAGGGTTAACTGACTGTACCTTTATATCTGTCCCAGATTCCTGCTCCTCTTGATTGGCTGCTACACCTTTATTACACCTGTTCTCATTACACTCAATGCTTAGTATTGTTTTAGTTCTATTGACTGCGTGATACAAGCCACCTGGCTAACTAACAGCTATTTGATTCTGTTTCCTATCGTCAAGAGCTTTACACTTCAACTACTTTTCAGCTCAAGCATCGTTTGGGACCCTGCAATCCTTTTCCAACCTTATTAAACTCACTGGGATTTGAGGTAAACAGATTGTGTTGGTGCTAACAGTGTGATCAAACCTGCTGCAGTAATTTTCTGCTTTCAGAGCGCAGTTAACTTTGAGTAGCTAAACGGACCTCACACTGTGACGTCACTTCCTGACTTCTCCGTGACTGAAACAAGCTGCAACGATCTCAAGTTAACCGAGAGACTGTGTGGACAAACAAACAGTCTAGTAACAGGTACCACTAAAAAAATGTGCTAGCTGAATCTTAATTTAAGAGCTTTAGCGCTACTGTTTGAAGTGTTAAGTAAATCTCTTTCACTCAGGACTGTTTCCGCTTGTATTACTCCTGCTTTGCTCCCTCATACTAAACAGCTCCGTATCTGCATAAATCTTTGCTTGTCTGCATATATCCTTGCTAAAGCTGATAGTAAAGACTGACTTTCAACTGCTGCAAAACAAACATATACCTAATTGTCATTAGCATTTCCTGCTGTGCCAAAGTCTGAAGTTAGTGAGCAAGAGACAGTCCATTTTGAATCTGTACAACTAATCTTACAGATATCAAAAAATCCACTTTATCAACTTCACTAAAAGAAAGATACCATTTGCTTGTAGTGATATCTGATATTTAGTGATACAAAACAAATATTTAGTATCTACAGTTGTGTTCCACTTTATATATTGTTCCAGTTCTTATATAATACTAAGCCCAAAATGCAAATGGAACCAGTAGATCTTCCCCAAATTGTATACAACCTGACACAAAGGGTTGATCAACTAGCTCAGGGGCTACATGACCTACAAGTAGAAAATGTGGCTTTAAGGAATATTATAAAGGATTCTATTGCAGTCAAAACTACTCATTTGGATATGAATATAGAACCCCAAATCTCATTACCAGATCTTTTCTCAGGTGACTGGAAAAAATATAGGCAGTTTAAAAATGAATGCCAATTACTTTTTACCATGAAACCCAGATCTTACCCCACTGAGAGAGTGAAAGTCCTAACAACTATATCCTTTCTCAGAGGGGAACCCAGAAATTGGGCTGATAAATTCTTTGAAACTGAGGATCCTATACTGGGTTCCTTAGATGCATTCTTTATAAGTATGGATGAATTGTTTCAAGACACCAACATTCAGCTAACAGCTGAAAACTCTATGAGAAGCCTTAAACAAGGCAAAAGGCCTGTGGAAGAGTACATTTCGAACTTTAAACAACTAGCAACCGACACCCTCTGGAATCCAATAGCCTTACGGAATCAATTCTGTCTAGGACTCTCAGAGACACTCAAAGATGAATTTGCCTGGATTGAGATCCCACAGAATCTAGAAGAATTCATGAGAATGGCAACTCAGATTGATCGCCGATTGAGGGAGAGAAAGGCAGAAAGATACTCAACTGATCAGAAATTCAAACCCACAGGTACAACTACACCCAGTTCCTCCTATACACCTACTAGGTCGCAGGCTGAAGCAATGGAGATAGGATTTCTGAGAGGTCCCTTAACACCTGAAGAAAAGCTCCACAGAAAGGTGAAAAACCTTTGCATGTATTGTGCGAGTCCCTCCCATAACGTCCAGGACTGTACAACTGATGAAAAACAAGAAATGTAAGTTTAAACACATATACACTTCTGTACAACCACAACCTAAACCTATATATTGTGCATTATCTCTTTCTCTACAGCTACATCAAAGCCATCTGAGGATTGAGGGTGCCATAATCGACACTGGAGCTTCTGGGAATTACCTGGATCTCCAATTCTGCTTGAAGCAAAAAAATTCCATTAATCGAGAAGAAGATACCTATACCCATTAAGGTTATTGATGGGTTATTGATGGGTCACCAATTGCCTCTGGCCCTATAACTCAAGAAACTGTGCTGATACGTGTAAATATCCTAAATCACACTGAATTAATATCTTTTGATGCGTTACCCTCTCCCCATTTTACTTTAGTTTTAGGCTTGAAGTGGCTACAACTTCACAACCCCTCTATTGATTGGTTTCCATTCCAAATAAAATTCACATCTGATTATTGCAAAAACACCTGTTTCCATGCTCATTTGTTATGTCAACCTATTTCTCCTATTCAAGGTTTGCCATCTGAATATATTGATTTTGAGTAGACATGTGCATGACGAAAAAATTTGGTTCGGATCGATTCGGAATTTTTCGAAGTTCGGATCGATTCAAATTCGGAAAATTTTGAATCGATTCGTTTCGGATTCGAAGAAATTCGGTTTGGTTTGGTTCGTAAATTTGGCAATTCGGTAAGTGTTAGGTGTGATTAGACTAGTATTATACTGTATATTAGGTGTTAACTTAACATACTGTATAATACTAGTGTAATCCAATGGCCATCTGAATTTACAAATCGTTTCGATTCGGTTTGATTCGGAAAATTCGGCAAAAGTTTAATTCGGAAATTCGGTTAGATCCGAATCGCCGAATTTTCCGAATCGAACCGCACATGTCTAATTTTGAGGACGTGTTTAGTAAAACTGAAGCAGAGTCCCTACCACCGGATCTATACCCATTAAGCGAACCAGAATTACAACATCTGAAAGAATATTTAGAGGAAAACTTAAGAAAGGGCTTTATAAGAGCCTCCACATCTCCAGCAGGTGCTGGAATATTTTTTGTTCGCAATAAAGATGCCAGCCTAAGGCCAATAATTGACTACCGCGAACTAAACAAGTGTACAATAAAAAATAGGTATCCTCTCCCGTTAATACCTGAGATGATTGAACGCCTGTCAGATGCAACAATTTATTCAAAACTTGATCTCAGAGGGGCATACAATTTAATTTGCATAAAAGAGGGCCATGAATGGTTGACAGCATTCAGGACCAGGTATGGCCTGTATGAATACCTCGTTATGCCGTTTGGGCTATGTAATGCCCCTGCCACGTTCCAACATTTCATTAACAATGTTTTTCGGGATTTGTTGGATGTGTGCCTTGTCATCTATTTAGATGATATACATATCTATTCAAGGACAAAAGAAAAGCATATAAGACATGTTACACAAGTACTCTCCAGACTTAGAGCACATAAATTATATGCAAAGCCAGAAAAGTGTTTGTTTCACACAAAGCACGTATCGTTTCTAGGATATAATATATCCCCCTCCGGCATCCAAATGCAAAAGGAGAAAGTTGATGCTGTGGTTAATTGGCCAGAACCCAAAACCAAGAAGGAATTTCAACAATTCTTGGGATTCTCCAATTACTATAGAAAATGTATTAAAAATTTTTCATCAATAGTAAAACCGCTCACTCACCTTACTGGATCAACGATGCCCTTTTCTTGGAACAAAGAAGCTGCTACAACCTTTCAAAATCTAAAGACTAAATTCACAACTGCCCCCATACTACAATTTCCTAACCCATCATATCAATATACCCTGGAGATAGGAGCAGTATTATCTCAACAAAAATCTCTCAATGAGCCCTTGCACCCCATCTCCTATTTCTCAAAGATTATGTCATCAGCAGAAAGAAACTATGCCATTGGTGATAAAGAGTTATTAGCCATCTGACGTTCACTGGAACACTGGAGACATCTCCTAGAGGGAACAACATTACCTATCAACATCTTCACGGACCATAAAAACCTGCAGTATTTGCAAACTAACAAGACTCCTTCTGCACAACAGGTACGTTGGAGTTTGTACTTCGATCGTTTCAATTTTAATATCATATACAGACCAGCTGAAAAGAACAAAAAAGTGGACGCACTATCACGTTCTTTAGAAAAACCAGTAAACGAACCTTTCAGGAATTCTATCCTGTCACCAGATTGCTTCATTGGTCTCACCACTCCATTCCTCTCGGAACTTAGAACTTACTACAAGGACTCAACAACTCCACCTGAACCCAAACTTATCAAGTCTTCTGGAATATTCTATTACGGCCAGAAGATTTATCTACCTCCACTTTTGAGAAAAGAACTTATCAAGACCTCTCACGACTCTCCACTAGCTGGGCATCCAGGCATTCAACGAACTCTGGATCTCATTAAACGAACATTCTGGTGGCCTGATATGAAAATTGAAATACAGACTTATATTGAGACCTGTAAAACGTGTGCCACAGCTAAGCCAGAACGAAAACCCCCATACGGTTTATTAATGCCTCTACCTGTACCTAAAAAGCCATGGAATCATGTTTCCATGGACTTCATTGTGGATTTACCACCATCCAATAAACAAACTACAATTCTTGTCGTGATTGACCTCTTAACAAAGATGGCACATTTTATTCCCTATCACAAAGTCCCCACGTCCTCTGAAACAGCTCATTTGTTCATAAACAATATTGTCAAGTTACATGGCATACACCATATTCTGACAATAGATAGGGGGACACAATTCACCTCCAAATTTTGGACAGAATTATGCAGGACCACAGAAATTGACCACTGTTTTACTACAGCTTTTCACCCACAAACTAATGGCCAGTCGGAGAGATTAAATCAATGGCTTGAACACTATTTAAGATGCTATTGTTCCTACCATCAGTCAGACTAGATGAAATTTATTTCCATGGCAGAATACGCATATAATAATTCCATAAACTCTTTAACAAAACTGACATCATTTTACGCCAATTATGCATACCACCCTATCTACAGAAGGCAGCATTAAAGGGACATTATACACTCATTTTTTCTTTGCATAAATGTTTTGTAGATAATCTATTTATAAAGCCCATAAAGTTTTTTTTTTAATTAATGTATAGTTTTGCTTATTTTTAAATAAGATTGCTCTGATTTTCAGACTCCTAACCAAGCCCCAAAGTTTTATGTGAATACGCTCGACTACCTACTCCAGCTTGCTCCTGTTTGTGTAAAGGGTCTTTTCATATGCAAAAGAAGGGGGAGGGGGGGAGTGTCTTATTTGCCACTTGCAGTGGGCTTTCCAGCTGCCTTTTCAACAGAGCTAAACTGACAGTTTCTAAGTAAGTTTTTAAACAGTTTTATACTGGATTTTTATATCTCTATCTGTGCATCTTATTCTTTATAGTAGTGTCTATTACTTGCAGTTATATGAAAATGAGTGTATACTGTCCCTTTAACTCACCACTAGTAGATGACATTCATAACTCACTACAGGAAAACTTCAAATTCATCCAAGAAAATATCTTGAATGTCCAAAAATCTCAAAAATACCATTACGACTTGAGAAGGATGAAACCATCTGAGTATGTTGTAGGGGATTTAGTGTGGTTATCCACTAAAAATTTAAAGCTCCAGATACCTTCAAAGAAGTTGGCCAGTCTTTTCATTGGACCATTTCCTATACAGAAAATTATCAATGAAAATGCAGTAAGATTGCAACTACCTCAAACCATGAAAATACATCCGACTATACATGTCTCATTGCTGAAACCTTATATAAAAACTAGGGATGATCAGGTTCTTCTGCCTCCAACTAGACCTGATCTTGCAGATGATAAATATGAGGTTGAATCTATACTTGATTCCAGGTATTATAAGAGGGTTTTGTAATATCTGGTAAGATGGAAAAATTTCTCAGCAGATGAGGATTCTTGGGAACCTGTCTCCAATTTGAATTCACCCAGACTTCTGTCTCTGTTCCATCGCAGACACCCGGATCTTCCCAGACCAGTCACTGAGGATCAGCTCCCTTGAGGGGGGGGGGGGTCATGTAAGGGTTAACTGACTGTACCTTTAAATCTGTCCCAGCTTCCTGCTCCTCTTGATTGGCTGCTACACCTTTATTACACCTGTTCTCATTACACTCAATGCTTAGTATTGTTTTAGTTCTAGTGACTGCGTGATACAACCCACCTCGCTAAGTAACAGCTATTTGATTCTGTTTCCTATCGTCAAGAGCTTTACACTTCAACTACTTTTCAGCTCAAGCATCGTTTGGGACCCTGCAATCCTTTTCCAACCTTATTAAACTCACTGGGATTTGAGGTAAACAGATTGTGTTGGTGCCAACAGTGTGATCAAACCTGCAGCAGTCATTTTCTGCTTTCAGAGCGCAGTTAACTTTGAGTAGCTAAACGGACCTCACACTGTGACGTCACTTCCTGACATCTCCGTGACTGAAACAAGCCGCAACGAACTCAAGCTAACCGAGAGACTGTGTGGACAAACAAACATTCTAGTAACAGGTACCACTAAAAAAATGTGCTAGCTGAATCTTCATTTAAGAACTTTACCGCTACTGTTTGAAGTGTTAAGTAAATCTCTTTCACTCAGGACTGTTTCCGCTTGTATTACTCCTGCTTTGCTCCCTCATACTAAACAGCTCCGTATCTGCATAAATCTTTGCTTGTCTGCATATATCCTTGCTAAAGCTGATAGTAAAGACTGACTTTCAACTGCTGCAAAAAGTCTGAAGTTAGTGAGCAAGAGACAGTACATTTTGAATCTGTACAACTAATCTTACAGATATCAAAAATTCCACTTTATCAACTTCACTAAAAGAAAGATACCTTTTGCTTGTAGTGATATCTGATATTTAGTGATACAAAACAAATATTTAGTATCTACAGTTGTGTTCCACTTTATATATTGTTCCAGTTCTTATATAATCGTTTGTTCAACGATTATTTTATCTGGGAAAAAACAATGTCACGGTTTTTCTCTGCATCAATCATCTACCTTATTCTTAAAAAAAGATAAAAATCAATCACACCCCGGGTCATATAGGCCTATCACTTTGCTGAATACAGATTATAAATTGCTTACTTCTATAATAGCCAATCGATTAAAAAAAACACTACAAGAAGTCATACACCCAGATCAATCTGGGTTTATGATTAATAGATCTCCTACTAAGAATATTCAGAAAACATACATGATATTGGAATATTCTTGGAATAAGTTACACCGGGATAAACTAGTACCTAAACAGGACCTTGCTATGGTGATGGTTGATGCCAAGAAGGCTTTCAATTCCATAATTTGGGAACATTTATATAATGCTTTGTTTAACTTTGTTTTTTTGGGGGAATTTGATAAATTTTATTAAAACCATATATAATTATCCGATTTCAGCTATTCTGGTTAATAATAGTCAAACACCTTTCTTTAAATTAGAGAAGGGGACACGACAGGGATGCCCACTTTCTCCCCTCCTCTTTAATTTAGCCTAGAGCCGTTAGCAATTTACTTAAGACAAGAACTAGAAGGAATAAATTTCGGGAGTCAAAAATGTGTTCTATCACTTTATGCTGATGATTTGCTACTATACTTCAAAAACACTAGTATAAACATACCAATAGCCCTGAGGTCATTGGACTTATTTAGTGCAATCTCAGGAAATAAGGTTAATACCACAAAATCAGAGATTCTTTGGATATATAGAAACAAAGATAGTTTGAAACAGCATAATCTAAAAGAGGTTGAGAGTTTTAGATATTTGGGAATTAAACTACATAAGGATCTGTGGTATAAACTTAATTTTACACATATAACATTGAAGTTGCAACGTTGGACCCTTTTTCCGATCCCATTATCAGCTAAAGTGATGTTGATCAAAACGATCCTCTTCTCCCAAATAATATATATTATGAACAATCTCCCTTTATTTATCAAGGATAAAGATATTAGGGATCTTTAATCAGGCATGTGCAATTTTTTTTGGGAATAAGACTAGATACATGCTTGCGATAGTAAAATTATCACAGTTCAAGGAATTTGGAGGTTTAGCATTTCCTGATATAAGGACATATAATATTGTTATTTTAGCACATTATGGAGTTGAATGGCTTCTATCCTCTAATTATCTGACCAATTCAATAATCGAAGAGAATCTTATACAACCAATTTCTCTTAAAGCAATTTTACATTGTCTTCATTTGCAACTTCCGGACAATATTAAGATTGCCATTAGTTTTTATAATGTGGCCAAAGCATGGCAGCAATTATGCGCCCATTTGAAGATTAATTTCCATATGTCAGCTTTTTTACCAGTTAGAGGAAATCCTGAATTTTTACCAGGGTGCCAGTATATGATATTTAGAAGATGGGCCGAAAAGGGTCTTACAAGTATAATACAATTTCTCGATGAGAGGCTCAATATGAGAACATTTGAGAATATTACTGCTGAATATAATCTATCTAATAAGAGTTTCTATGCATATTTGCAGCTTCAACATTTTTTAAACAAAAAATTGCAGATAGGAATCTGGTCGAAAAATTTTGAAATAATTGGGGATTATATCAATATATATAGACAAGGAAACCAATCAATATCATTACTATGCAATATTCTACTGGCAAAGCAAGGTCAGTTAAATCTAGAGCAGTTTCTACTATACTGGTCTAAACATTTTGAAGAGATTAATTATGATAATATCAAGAGGGGCATTAAATGGCTAAACGCAGCTCCTCTTCATTTCTCCTGGAAGGAATCACATCTAAAGCTCCTTAACAATTCCTATATTTCACCAAAGAAACTAGCTAAATGGACATCAGGACAATTAGGTCTTTGTTATAAATGTTATATGCCCAGGGCAGATTTGCTCCACTGCTTTTGGTATTGCCCCCAAAAAAGACAATTTTGGAAGAAAGTAAATTTCTGGTTAAACAAATGTACATTAGAGCATTTTCTCTTTGTACCAAGAGTTATCATCCATTTAACTATAGAAGAACAGAGTCAGGACTTAATACGATTATTTTAGTAGTCCGCAATCTGATATTGAGAAATTGGAAGAATAAGAAACCTCCATCCTTCAGAGTATTTATTGAAGCAGTTAAACTACAGATCATTTTTGAGCAACATAATATATCAAATATACATAACAAACAAGTACAAAAAATGTTTAATAAATGGATGAAAATTATTCAGTCATATCCTATTTCCACACAATATATACTTACTAAAGTGTTTCATAAATCTGAATACTTTGAGGGTTTGATACTAAGGGAGATATTTCCAGTATCTTGGTACTGAGCTATCACATTTTTGGATTCAGGTATAGAGACTGTGGTAGTGGATTTTCTTTTTATATACAAGCTACTCAGAGCCTTGTATGGCTAAATGCATACTTTTTTGTTTTGTTTATTATCCTGACAATCAAAATAATATATATATATATATATATATATATATATATATATATATATATATATATATATATATATATATATATATATATATATATATATATATATATAAAAGACATAATGTTCCCTTTATATATACAGTATGTGCTATTATCAGTTCTTGTGGCTTCCAACTAACATGAACACATCTAACAGACATAATATCAAGTTACAGAACATGACATATATATTACATACCCAGTATACATGTAGGTTATAGTAGCCATTTAAATTAAACTGATTATGATCACGTATGTACCGGTTACTGATATTGTGTCTAATTAAATAAAATCAGTTCCCCCTCAGTAATTCCTCTGGTATATAACATGTACAATGCTAAGCATCTATTGCTATAAGAAAAGGTTTATCCACATGATGTGCACAATAAATATATCTCCCAGATGTCAATCATTTGAGACTGATGTTCTTGTTTATATAATTCTCTAACACTCTATTCATGTAATTATTTCCTCCCCTATGAAAAAAAAACGTACAACTCCTAACACTGATATATTAATAAACAACATTGGGGTGCTTTAGTGGTGAATAGTTGTGTAAACTGGTCAGTATGAGGACAGATCTGTATATTCCTGTGTGGTGTTTGTATTCTATCACTTTGATATGAGAGAAACTGAGGTGCACATATATAAAGGAACAAAGGACAGCAGGAGAGCACTTCCAATCTTAGGGTTTTTATAACTGGGATTTAGAAAGTATTATTTACAATAGGATCCTTTTTGATGCTTCTATTTAGAGAGTTTGTCCTCTTTAGGATAAATGTAAAAAGGTTTGTACACTGTGTATATAAAATTTATTTGCGTGTAAATATTTGGGTTTTGTGATACTTCATTTCAATAAAAAACCTTTTTCCACTTTCCAATCATGTTAAAGGTTTCTTCCATTGTGAATCATTTCATGAGTTTTCAGAAATTTCATTTGTTTAAAACTTTTTCCACACTCTGTACATGTGAAAAGCTTTTCTCCTGTGTGAATCCTTTCATGAGTTTTCAGACTATCCATTCGTGTAAAACTGTTTCCACACTCTGTACATGTGAAAGGCTTTTCTCCGGTGTGAATCCTTTCATGATTTTTCAGATCACTCTTTTGTGTAAAACTTTTTCCACACTCTGTACATGTGAACGGCTTTACTCCTGTGTGACTCCTTTCATGAGTTTTCAGATTATCTATTCGTGTAAAACTTTTTCCACACTCTGTACATGTGAACGGCTTTTCCCCTGTGTGAAATCTTTCATGATATTTCAGATTACTCTTTTGTGTAAAACTTTTTCCACACTCTGTACATGTGAACGGCTTTTCTCCTGTGTGAATCCTTTCATGATTTTTCAGATCACTCTTAACTGTAAAAGATTTCCCACACTCTGTACATGGGAAAGGTTTTTCTCCTGTGTGAATCTTTTCATGAGTTTTCAGATTACTCTTTTGTGTAAAACTTTTTCCACACTCTGTACATGTGCAAGGCTTTTCTCCGGTGTGAATCCTTTTATGATTTTTCAGATCACTCTGGTGTGTAAAACTTTTTCCACACTCTGAACATGTGAACGGCTTTTCTCCTGTGTGAATTCTTTCATGACTTTTCAGATACCTCTTTTGTGTAAAACTTTTTCCACACTCTGTACATGTGAAAGTTTTTTCTCCTGTGTGAATCCTTTTATGACTTTTCAGATGATCAATTTGTGTAAAACATTTGCCGCACTGCGTACATATGTTTGGCTTCTCACCTGTGTGAATTTTGTGGTGTTCTAGAAGACGAGACTTCAATCTAAAGTTTTTTTCACATTCTGTAGATTTGAAAGGTTTTTCCTTTTTATGAATCATTTGGTTAGATTGTAGACTTTTCCCTTCTTTAAACTGTTTTGAGTACTCAGTAAATGTGTGTGGTTTATCTTCTGGGATAATCATTTCACTAGATAAGGCATAAATGTCCTCTAGTTTGATGACTAAATTACTCTCTGTACATAATGATTGCTGCCCAGTTCCTTCCAATTCATCATCTTCTTTAAATATCTGCAGTGATTTCCCCAATGTTTGTGAATAGTCATTGGTGTCTAAGATTTTTGGAGTTTGAGGTATCATTCTGATGCTTCTTTTAGTGAAGGATAGATATGAACTATTCACGTGTTTGTCTACATAAAAAGAAATGGAATAAAGAAAAATAAGACTGTTAATAATATAATCCATCTCAATAAAAAAAACATTTTTTTATACTCAAAAATGTCTTCCGTTTTGTATTTTTAAATTTACTTACCTGTAAATCACAAATTAAAAAGGATGAGATAGAATGTAAACATTACTACATCATAGCAACCTAAATTACTGATTCCTGATGAAAACAAGTTATAGGGCCGCATTAAACAAGGTGTGTGTGGATAATGTTCTCAGCCAGGGAACAAGTACATCTGTATTCTGGGCAAGAGAGGTGTCATCCACCATCCTCATGTCAGTATAATTATAAGAATCTCAGTAGTGCTCTCCAAATAATATGTCAGTCTATATACAATATATTTAATAATTATCCTTTTAAAAATAAACCCTCAATCAATATGCATCTACTAGAAACCATAAAATTAATATAAATACCTGAATTATTTCTATTAGTTAATGTCTATGAATACATTGGAATATATTTGTGATACCAGAATATGAATCAATATCATATACGTTTAAAAACTATTAAAATATGGTATGCAGAGTTCATACCAGTTTACCCTTAAAATTAGCCTTACTTACAATAGCCTTTCATTCAATTAACTCAATGAGACTAAAGTATAAACCACTAAAACATTCAGACTGGTACTATTTTAATAGTGCTTATATGAACAATATAACAGTATATATATATACTCAGCTATTTAGCTGCAATTGATTCTAATACAATTCTAATTAGGATACTAAAAATACATATATTCTTACTGTAAACCGTTACTTAAATGTCTATTTATTTAAACTGGAACAAATTCTTATTTACTTATAATTAAAACAAATTCTAGGATATATGTAAATATTCTATATTTTGCTTCAAATGAATTACTTAGCATACAAAAGATAAACTTGATCCTACACAGGGCTATGAATATAAGCAAAAATACAGACTGCTCTCTTTAAATCTATTTATTATAACTTGACTATGTTCTTACCAATAACCTTTTATATGTATGTATATACTTTACCAGATGATATTCAGCTTCAAGACTTGTCCCACCTCATATAAAAATAAGTGTAATAGCAATTGATAAGAGAAAGTATGGCCCACTCTGCTTATAGCTTGACTGTATCCCACGCAACCGTTTTCAGTCAGTTTAGCAAAGAAAAATCACAGCCAGTTCCCTGATCCTATCCTGCATACAGCTTATATTGTTTAATCATAGGTGTGGAATATGGGCGGCCCTTCGGAAACCTTTTCCCTTCTGATTGTATATCTGGAATATCTTATCGGATTGGCCCTTGGAAATTTCATTTTTAACAGCTAAAAAGCCTTCTGGCTGTAATTCTCGCATCACAGCGCAGGGGGGCAGCATGACAACACAAAACAGATTCCTTTTAACCATTTCTAGCATTTATGTTTCTAAATCTTACATATCCCATATAATGATTATATTAAACAATACTATAACATTGCATTTATCACTTACAATCCGAATTCCAGGCAGGGTGGTATTATGTGAATTTTCTGATCATTTCTATACCAAACACCATTATATTATATCAAAATAAGTACACTGTTAATTAAATTTTCCCTATTAAACATATTATAATTTATTTATTAATAAATTACAATATTAATTGTAGATTGGGTAGTATAATATACATTTTCTGATTATTTTGATATGAAACATCATGTGTCTTTAGCATTATATTATATTAAAACAATTTATATTGCTAACTATTTAAG
This sequence comes from Bombina bombina, assembly GCF_027579735.1. Classification (NCBI taxonomy): domain Eukaryota; kingdom Metazoa; phylum Chordata; class Amphibia; order Anura; family Bombinatoridae; genus Bombina; species Bombina bombina. Next base: position 68,930,216 of record NC_069503.1, read on the forward strand.
ATTGATGGCATTTAAAATCCTGATATTGTATTCATGTAAATACAGAATGTTTCACATTTCTGTGTATTAAATCCTGAATGCATAAATCTTGTCTATGCAGATCTGAAATTATATGTCTGAAAAATAAAAGAAAATAGAGGTTATTATTCTGACCCAAATAAACATTTTGGACCGACTAAAATAGTCACCTATCAAGCTTAGTAAATACTCATGTAATATTAGAAAATTAGACAATCTCCCAAATTTCTACATTCAATACATTCTAAGGCTTACATTCAAATATGTTTATTTGCTGTATTTTTAGTAAATTTCAAAGTTACACTATAACATATGTCTTTGTTGGCCAAGTTTTCATTGCCCCACTTACATAGCATGGGGTCAATTTGCATGTGAAATGTAAATGGTTACTTTCTCACAAAATATCTCACTTAGACCAGACTACCAGGCAACGTTGTGATTTTATCACATATTTTCAGGCAGTTACACATATTTTGCATCCTGAATAGGGGAGAACTGATATGAGTTGAGTCAATTTTTCTGAATGAATTAATCATTTGCTACTAACTAGCCAAATATATGATTAATATATATATATATATATATATTTATTCATCTTTATATATACCTTGACACTCAATTAACATTGCATAAGCAACTGCAGATACAGCAGAATTTAATCTTAAATTCTACTAACTTTGAGTTTGATAACTAACTCTAGGTTAACTTGTCAATATCCAAACTCAAAGTTAGTAGAAATTAAGATTAAATTACTTGTGCTTTAAATCTTAGACAAATGACTTATTATAGTTATTGTAGCCATCACACTGTGAGTGGCTGTGCAAAACAACTTGGAATTGTTTAAATCCTCTTCAGCAAAACTTCTTAACCTTCACTACTTGTGATTTATGTTTTAATGGATTTATAAATATTTTCAGCAAAACTTCTTAACCTTCACTACTCGGGATTTATGTTTTAATGGATTTATAACTATATTCAGCAAAACTTCTTAACCTTCACTACCTGGGATTTATGTTCATATGGAATTATAACTATTTCTGATTCCTGACACCAGCTGTATAGGAACAAACAGAAAGTATTGTGACTGACACACATCTCTGCTACTCCATTAATTCAACAGGAGCTGTCAGAGCAACATATCCTAAAGCAGGGGTCACTAGGAACCATAAATGCAGTTGAGGTTCATAACAAAATCAAGGGCAGAATATTACACCTAAGTTTCAAAGCTATCAACTTCCATATCACACTGGGGGTAGGGCTACACTGAGAATTTTCAAGTGCTCATCATGGAAGAACACAAGTGAGGACACTTCTGGAAAGGTGATCTACCATACGTTAGGGGCAACACTTCTACTGGATCCTCTGTATCCTGTGCCATCCCCTGGGATTTCACTGCAGGAGGCCTATTGAGCATTGCTCTATCCAGACATAGTGGCTACTTACCTCATATGGATTGAGGTGTTTATTTTAAACTAAGTGTTTTGTTATTGGAGCCTTTTCCCACATCGTAGACTACAGACTACTTTCATCTCTGTGAGTCCTATATTTATACTGTGGCGCTGATACATCTACTTGCATTTCCATATAAATATAATAGTTTATATTTGTTTAATGAGTGATCTATTCTATTTCCCAGTAATTAAAGTCAGCATAATATCTATTTACTCACCTAACACATATGAGTTCATGCTGATAACAGGCTCCAATGTCTGTGCTCAGGAAGAAGGTTCCCTTATTCACTCCAGTTACATCAATACCTGATATCTCTCAGTGCTCTGGTCGTGTCTGTAAAAAGTATATTAAATGGCTTAGACAGATAATAATAAATAATGGTTCTGATTAACTGTACGTATGGTATCATTAAAGGCACACATAACAATTCATGTGATACAGATCAGCTGTTTAGGTTATTACATATGTGCTATTGATTCAGCACAAGCATTTAGTACAGTTAGCTCTGTGAGTCTTATAATTGTCCCTTAAATATGAATCTTCCCAGATCTGTACAACATAATGGTAGAAAATCTATTTATAAGTGGGCCATACCATAACTTTACAGATATATTATAATCTTTGGTTTTATCATTTCTATGAAACAATATTTTTTCCTGAAAGACATTTTAAATCAGTGGTTTAAATATAAGTTAAATTGGATACTGCAGTATTGGTATTGTACTTCCTACTAATTCTCACTGTCAGACATTTTGTCATGCGCTCCACCCCCAGTCCTTTAACTTCTCTTGATCAATGCCGAGTTGTCTTAAATCACACTGCAAGGGGGTGTGGGAGAGAAAACACTTAAATGTTAATTGCAATTGTTTTCTTGGATAGAGTTAAGAAAATAAAGAATTTGTGTTTACATAGAGTGATAATATAATGAGATGTTCTTTTGGCAAATTATGTCCATTTAAAAGGACCATACAATATAGAATTACAAAACCACAGGTGCATAATAAAAATACAATGCAATAAACTTACTATGAATTAAAAAGAGCAGTAGATTGTTTTCTGATAAATGTAGTTCTGCCCCTGTACCATGTGACAGCTATCATCCAATAACAAACTCCTGTACCATGTGACAGCTATCAGCCAATAACAGACTCATATGTTTATATAATGTGATCTCCTGCATATGCTAAGTAGGGGCCGGAACCTCAGGTCATTTAAAAGGCTGTGTACAATTTAATAATAAAATAAATTACAGACAGCAAACAGTTATTTTATATAAAAATAAAGCTAAAGGAGACATTTCCCATACACTTTATACTATTTTATACACCGGTAAAACAAGTCATTAGAAACTCATTAAAGGGACAGCAAAGTCACAATTACACTTTTATTATTCAAATTTATACTAATAAGGTATACCAAAGCGCCAACTATACGAAGGCTGGGTCTGGACCTAATGCAATATTATCAAACGATTACAATAAACAATTTATTGAGTACACAAATAAGTTAAAAACATTGATCCATGTATAAACAATCAAATTTATACAACAATAATAGCTAAATGAATAGTTAAAACAAATAGTTATGTAACAGATATAGCATTTAAAATTGTGCAAAAATTGCTCTTAAAAATATTCCTAAAAAATTCCAAATTTAGTATAAGGCTCACAACAGAAATTCAACTTTGTGTTTACCACATACACATACACAAATTTATACAGCAATAATAGCTAAATGAATAGTTAAAACAAATAAAAAATAGTCCAACAGTGAAAACTTAATAGAAAAAATAATCAAATTATTATAAGTAGTGTGTCTCTTTAAGAAAAAACAATGATCCTTAAAGTGTTGTGAATCCTAACAGCAATAGTTATGGTGATTTTCCAAGTGTTTTATACTGAATAGCAGTGTCAGTACTTGCTAGCCAAGTGTTATATACTGAATAGCAGTGTCAGTACTTGCTAGCCAAGTGTTTTATACTGAATAGCAGTGTCAGTACTTGCTAGCCAAGTGTTTTATACTGAATAGCAGTGTCAGTACTTGCTAGCCAAGTGTTTTATACTGAATAGTAGTGTCAGTACTTGCTAGCCAAGTGTTTTATACTGAATAGCAGTGTCAGTACTTGCTAGCCAAGTGTTTTATACTGAATAGCAGTGTCCGTACTTGCTAGCCAAGTGTTTTATACTGAATAGCAGTGTCAGTACTTGCTAGCCAAGTGTTTTATACTGAATAGCAGTGTCAGTACTTGCTAGCCAAGTGTTTTATACTGAATAGCAGTGTCAGTACTTGCTAGCCAAGTGTTTTATACTGAATAGTAGTGTCAGCACTTGCTAGCCGTTTTCCAACCCAAAATTCTATCTTTATGGCAAATATTTTGTTATAATCCCTGGATGATCCTTCTGTAAAAGAAAGACATGATGGTGTAGATTGTTTTTAGATCAATAGAAAATGAAATTGTGCTTACCAGTCGACACAAGTCTTGATAAAGGTCTCTTTGTGACCGAAACGCGTCGACTGGTAAGCACAATTTCATTTTCTATTGATCTAAAAACAATCTACACCATCATATCTTTCTTTTACAGAAGGATCATCCAGGGATTATAACAAAATATTTGCCATGAAGATAGAATTTTGGGTTGGAAAACGGCTAGCAAGTGCTGACACTGCTATTCAGTATAAAACACTTGGCTAGCAAGTACTGACACTGCTATTCAGTATAAAACACTTGGCTAGCAAGTACTGACACTGCTATTCAGTATAAAACACTTGGCTAGCAAGTACTGACACTGCTATTCAGTATAAAACCCTTGGCTAACAAGTACTGACACTGCTATTCAGTATAACACACTCGGCTAACAAGTACTGACACTGCTATTCAGTATAAAACACTTGGCTAGCAAGTACTGACACTGCTATTCAGTATAAAACCCTTGGCTAGCAAGTACTGACACTGCTATTCAGTATAAAACACTTGGCTAGCAAGTACTGACACTGCTATTCAGTATAAAACACTTGGCTAGCAAGTACTGACACTGCTATTCAGTATAAAACACTTGGCTAGCAAGTACTGACACTGCTATTCAGTATAAAACCCTTGGCTAGCAAGTACTGACACTGCTATTCAGTATAAAACACTTGGCTAGCAAGTACTGACACTGCTATTCAGTATAAAACACTTGGCTAACAAGTACTGACACTGCTATTCAGTATAAAACACTTGGCTAACAAGTACTGACACTGCTATTCAGTATAAAACCCTTGGCTAGCAAGTACTGACACTGCTATTCAGTATAAAACACTTGGCTAACAAGTACTGACACTGCTATTCAGTATAAAACACTTGGCTAACAAGTACTGACACTGCTATTCAGTATAAAACACTTGGCTAGCAAGTACTGACACTGCTATTCAGTATAAAACACTTGGCTAGCAAGTACTGACACTGCTATTCAGTATAAAACACTTGGCTAGCAAGTACTGACACTGCTATTCAGTATAAAACACTTGGCTAGCAAGTACTGACACTGCTATTCAGTATAAAACACTTGGCTAGCAAGTACTGACAATGCTATTCAGTATAAAACACTTGGCTAGCAAGTACTGACACTGCTATTCAGTATAAAACACTTGGCTAGCAAGTACTGACACTGCTATTCAGTATAACACACTTGGCTAGCAGGGCCGGATTTCCCATTAGGCACAGTAGGCATGTGCCTACAGGCGCCTTGCAGTGAGGGGCGCCTGCCTGTCAATAATAAAAAAAAAAAAAAAAAAAAAAAAAAAAAAATTTTTTTTTTTTTTTTTTTTTTTTTTTATGAGGGCATTTATTTTAGTAAGAATTGTGCTGCCAGGTGCCTACAAAGTCGAGTGTTTCATTGGGAATATGTTACAGCAGTTGAGGGAGCCATGAAGGAGAGAGGGGCAAAGATTAAAACTAAACCCCTCCCATTGAATTTCTAAATTCTAATTTTAAACACATTTGTTGACCCCTGGATTACATATAATCTACAACATTCCATGTTTTCCTTTGAGAGCAACATCATATGATATTTATATTTCAGAACAAAATAAATGTAACATCTGTGTGTGTTTGTACCAAAAATATCAGAGTTTACAAGATTTTTTTCCCTACATTTTATATTTTCTTCCACTGGCTGCACAGGTTGTTGATGGTGATGAGCTTGCATGCTGCTAGTTTTAATATTGCTATTGTTTACACAAAACTGTGTTTGACTCCAACAAAATGTTAAGCACATAGTCAAAGTCATCTCCAGAAAAGCAATACACTAATGGCTTGTCAATAAACATGTCCTATGAGCCCATCTGGGTCTGCACAGATGTGTATTGCTGTCTCAGAACTGACATTGACTATGTGTTTAACTCTTTTGCAAGAGGCTAACACACTTCTCTGCAAGCACTAGTGCAATAATAAAATGCCCAGCAAACTGTCACATTTGATGTCCCTTTAAATAGGGTTTTCTTTAGAATATTTTGCATTAAAAGTTTAACATGATTTGTTTTTGTTATACATAATAGAAATTGTATGGCCATTTGAGTCAAGTGAATATTGATTTTTGGTGTAGCTTCCATTACAACAAATATTGCAATTGGTGTGTGTATTTGTGTATCTCCATAAAAGGGAAAATGTAATTTTACATCTAATATTTATTTTTAGTTGTCCTAAATAATAATAAAAAAAAGACCTCATTTTTTCCACTTTTTTCTAGGGGGGGTGGGGGGGGTGGGGGGGGCGCTTCAGGTTTTTGTGCCTACAGGCACCTGAGATGTAAATCCGGCCCTGTTGGCTAGCAAGTACTGACACTGCTATTCAGTATAAAACACTTGGCTAACAAGTACTGACACTGCTATTCAGTATAAAACACTTGGCTAGGAAGTACTGACACTGCTATTCAGTATAACACACTTGGCTAGCAAGTACTAACACTGCTATTCAGTATAAAACACTTGGCTAGTAAGTACTGACACTGCTATTCAGTATAAAACACTTGGCTAGCAAGTACTGACACTGCTATTCAGTATAAAACACTTGGCTAGCAAGTACTGACACTGCTATTCAGTATAACACACTTGGTTAGCAAGTACTGACACTGCTATTCAGTATAAAACACTTGGCTAGCAAGTACTGACACTGCTATTCAGTATAAAACACTTGGCTAACAAGTACTGACACTGCTATTCAGTATAAAACACTTGGCTAGCAAGTACTGACACTGCTATTCAGTATAAAACACTTGGCTAGCAAGTGCTGACACTACTATTCAGTATAAAACACTTGGCTAACAAGTACTGACACTGCTATTCAGTATAAAACACTTGGCTAACAAGTACTGACACTGCTATTCAGTATAAAACACTTGGCTAACAAGTACTGACACTGCTATTCAGTATAAAAACAGAATTTATGTTTACCTGATAAATTACTTTCTCCAACGGTGTGTCCGGTCCACGGCGTCATCCTTACTTGTGGGATATTCTCTTCCCCAACAGGAAATGGCAAAGAGCCCAGCAAAGCTGGTCACATGATCCCTCCTAGGCTCCGCCTTCCCCAGTCATTCGACCGACGTAAAGGAGGAATATTTGCATAGGAGAAACCATATGATACCGTGGTGACTGTAGTTAAAGAAAATAAATTATCAGACCTGATTAAAAAAAAACCAGGGCGGGCCGTGGACCGGACACACCGTTGGAGAAAGTAATTTATCAGGTAAACATAAATTCTGTTTTCTCCAACATAGGTGTGTCCGGTCCACGGCGTCATCCTTACTTGTGGGAACCAATACCAAAGCTTTCGGACACGGATGAAGGGAGGGAGCAAATCAGGTCACCTAGATGGAAGGCACCACGGCTTGCAAAACCTTTCTCCCAAAAATAGCCTCAGAAGAAGCAAAAGTATCAAACTTGTAAAATTTAGTAAAAGTGTGCAGTGAAGACCAAGTCGCTGCCTTACATATCTGATCAACAGAAGCCTCGTTCTTGAAGGCCCATGTGGAAGCCACAGTCCTAGTGGAATGAACTGTGATTCTTTCAGGAGGCTGCCGTCCGGCAGTCTCATAAGCCAATCTGATGATGCTTTTAATCCAAAAAGAGAGAGAGGTAGAAGTTGCTTTTTGACCTCTCCTTTTACCAGAATAAACAACAAACAAGGAAGATGTTTGTCTAAAATCCTTTGTAGCATCTAAATAGAATTTTAGAGCACGAACAACATCCAAATTGTGCAACAAACGTTCCTTCTTTGAAACTGGATTCAGACACAAAGAAGGCACGACTATCTCCTGGTTAATGTTTTTGTTAGAAACAACTTTCGGAAGAAAACCAGGTTTAGTACGTAAAACCACCTTATCTGCATGGAACACCAGATAAGGAGGAGAACACTGCAGAGCAGATAATTCTGAAACTCTTCTAGCAGAAGAAATTGCAGTTAAACACTAAAAAACTCTAAGCCATCTCCGTGGAGATGTTGCCTGTACAACGGCAAAGAGAATGACTGGGGAAGGCGGAGCCTAGGAGGGATCATGTGACCAGCTTTGCTGGGCTCTTTGCCATTTCCTGTTGGGGAAGAGAATATCCCACAAGTAAGGATGACGCCGTGGACCGGACACACCTATGTTGGAGAAACACTTGGCTAACAAGTACTGACACTGCTATTCAGTATAAAACACTTGGCTAGCAAGTACTGACACTGCTATTCAGTATAAAACCCTTGGCTAACAAGTACTGACACTGCTATTCAGTATAAAACCCTTGGCTAACAAGTACTGACACTGCTATTCAGTATAAAACACTTGGCTAGCAAGTACTGACACTGCTATTCAGTATAAAACACTTGGCTAGCAAGTACTGACACTGCTATTCAGTATAAAACACTTGGCTAACAAGTACTGACACTGCTATTCAGTATAAAACACTTGGCTAGCAAGTACTGACACTGCTATTCAGTATAAAACACTTGGCTAGCAAGTACTGACACTGCTATTCAGTATAAAACACTTGGCTAGCAAGTACTGACACTGCTATTCAGTATAAAACACTTGGCTAGCAAGTACTGACACTGCTATTCAGTATAAAACACTTGGCTAGCAAGTACTGACACTGCTATTCAGTATAAAACACTTGGCTAACAAGTACTGACACTGCTATTCAGTATAAAACACTTGGCTAGCAAGTACTGACACTGCTATTCAGTATAAAACACTTGGAAAATCACCATAACTATTGCTGTTAGGATTCACAACACTTTAAGGATTATTGTTTTTTCTTAAAGAGACACACTACTTATTATAATTTATTGTTGGATTATTTTTTCTATTAAGTTTTCACAGTTGGACTATTTTTGGACTATTATTTACATTTATATAAGTTACTATTGGAACACACCACAATGTTTTTGTAAATTTTTGGTTTTTCATTTTTCACAATCTTTGTTCTTAATTCACGTTTTTTGAAGATCAACCTATTTTTTGACCATTAATAATTTTTGTACACTAATTTTTGCACACAACTTTTTTGATACACATTTTTTACATTGGCTTATTGCTGTCACAATATTTTTTACTTGACAATGCATATGTGTTAAACACACAGTTAAAGGTCTTACTCAGAGCCTTACTCATTAGTCACTATTGGCAATATTTAGGAGCATTGCATAGAATCAAGAACATTATTGGTTAGATAATATTATATAACTGACTAATATATTTCACCTATTATGTGTATGTGGTAAACACAAAGTTGAATTTTTGTTGTGAGCCTTATACTTAATTTGGAATTTTTTAAGAGCAATGTTTGCACAATTTTAAATGCCACATCTGCTATTTAACTATTTGTTTTAACTATTCATTTAGCTATTATTGCTGTATAAATTTGTGTATGTGTATGAGGTAAACACAAAGTTGAATTTCTGTTGTGAGCCTTATACTAAATTTGGAATTTTTTAGGAATATTTTTAAGAGCAATGTTTGCACAATTTTAAATGCTATATCTGTTACATAACTATTTGTTTTAACTATTCATTTAGCGATTATTGTTGTATAAATTTGATTGTTTATACATGGATCCATGTTTTTAACTTATTTGTGTACTCAATAAATTGTTTATTGTAATCGTTTGACAATATTGCATTAGGTCCAGACCCAGCCTTCGTATAGTTGGCGCTTTGGTCCAGACCCAGCCTTCGTATAGTTGGCGCTTTGGTATACCTTATTAGTTTCATCTTTCCATTTTGACAACTAGGTGTCAAATTATCAAAGCCAGAGGTCTTATTTAGTAGGCGATAGGTGTACTCCACTATCAATTCAAATTTAAACAACTTTCCAATTTCCTTCTATTATCAAATCTGCTTTATTCCCTTGGGGACCTTTGTGACAAAGCAAATAATGCACTATGGTGCGCTAGCTGCTGATTAGTGGCACATACAAGCCTCTTGTCATTGGCTCACCTTATGTGCTCAGCTAACTCCCAGTAGTGCATTGCTGCTGCATCAATAAAGGATACCTAGAGAATGAAGGAAATATCATAATTGAAGTCAGTTGGAAAGTTGTTGAAAATTACATGTTCTATTTAAATAATGAAAAACATTTGGGTTTCTTGTTATTTTAAGAGAAAACCAAATTTACAGGACACTGTCCCTTTAAGTCTGTGATCATGTGACATAAACAGCAGCAGCTGAAGGTGCAGAATACACTTACTAAGGTCTTTACTAACAACAAGAATCAGTCACAGATCAGTGGGATAAACAGGTGCAGCTAATAGAAATAAGAAATGTATTATAACCTCATTAGAAATAAAATAATATGCAGATCACAAGATATTTATCATTAGATCAGTGATGAGACTGATACAACAGGGCCATAAGCTGAGTGATATTTATTACTGGAGCAAATAAAAGCTTCAGACTAATATTAAATTAAAATGGTTTATCTGGGCTCTACAGTTAATTATAAACCTATAGGGAAATACAGGATTCTAATTGGCTGATACTTAATTATAAACCTATAGGGAAATACAGGATTCTAATTGGCTGATACTTAATTATAAACCTATAGGGAAATACAGGATTCTAATTGGCTGATACTTAATTATAAACCTATAGGGAAATACAGGATTCTAATTGGCTGATACTTAAAAATCTATTGCTCATTGGATAACAGGAACAACCCCCGCAAATATATTATTGGTCAGACCTCCTCAAGCTTGAAAATATGGTTTGGTTCTGCTACAAACATTCATTTTACAAACTGCAATAAATCATTATGTATTAAATTGGGCTTTTAAATGAAAAAAAATTAATGTTAAAGGGACACTGAACCCAATTTTTTTTCTTCCATAATTCAGATAGAGTAGCAATTTTAAGCAACTTTCTAATTTACTCCTATTATCAATTTTCCTTCATTCTCTTGGTATCTTTATTTAAAAAAGGAGGAATGTAAGTTTAGGAGCCGGCCCATCTTTGGTTCAGCACCTGTGTTGCGCTTGCTGATTGGTGGCTAAATGTATCCACCCATCAGCAAGCGTTACCCAGGGTGTTGAACCAAAAATGGGCCGGTTCCTAAACTTACATTCCTCCTTTTCAAATAAAGATACCAAGAGAACAAAAGGAAAATTGATAATAGGAGTAAATTAGAAAGTTGCTTAAAATGCCTGCTCTATCTGAACCATGAAAGAAAAAATTTGGGTTCAGTGTCATTCATTAACACAGCATGACAAACATAGAAAACTAATTAAATAAGTACAGTTGAGTTTTTTTATTTAACCCCTTCACGACCGAGGATGTGCCAGACACGTCCTACAAAAAAATACCCTTTAAGACCAAGGACGTTCCTGGCACGTCCTCTGGGGTTTCAAGCAGTGGAAGCGATCTTGATAGCTTCCAAGGTATTGCAGCGATGCCTCGATATTTAGGCTTCCTGCAATACCATTTTTTTATCCACCGATGCAGAGAGCGCCACTCTGTGGCCCTCTCTACACCGGTAGCGATGGTGCCGATAGTTGGTGGGTGGGAGCTTTAGCTGAGAGGCGGGTGGGCGGCCCATCACTACACGGCATCTGGTTCCTGTTTGTGCAATGAGCACATCAGGTGCCGGGAGTGTGCTGGGGGGCCTGCGGGGGCAGGCGCGCAGCTACTACTGCCACCAATGTATCTGAATGGGAAGGAGGGAGAGGGAAAAAAATAAAAATCAAAATGATCTGGGAGGGGGGCAGCTACACTACAGAAAAATTAATATTTTATAAAAAATAAAATAAAAACTTTTTTGGGGTGGACAAACTGGGTACTGGCGGACAGTTACCAGTACCCAAGATGGCGGCAAATAGGTAGCGGAGCTGTTTGGCGGGGGGGGTGGGGATCAGGGAGGTTGGGGCTAAGGGGGGGTTCATCACAGCTGAATAGATATTTAAAAAAAGAAATAAAAAAAAAAAAACTTTTTTTATATACTGGCAGAGTTTCTGCCAGTTCTTATGATGGCTGGGACAATTGTGTAATAAGTACATCTGTGTGTAAATGTACCCAGGCTTTATAGTGTGATTTAATAAGTACATCTGTGTATAAATGTACCCAGGCTTTATAGTGTGATTTAATAAGTACATCTGTGTGTAAATGTACCCAGGCTTTATAGTGTGATTTAATAAGTACATCTGTGTGTAAATGTACCCAGGTTTTATAGTGTGATTTAATAAGTACATCTGTGTGTAAATGTATCCAGGCTTTATAGTGTGATTTAATAAGTACATCAGTGTGTAAATGTACCGAGGCTTTATAGTGTGATTTAATAAGTACATATCTGTGTGTATATGTACCCAGGCTTTATAGTGTGATTTAATAAATACATAAGTGTGTAAATGCACCCAGGCTTTATAGTGTGATTTAATAAGTACATCTGTGTGTAAATGTATCCATGCTTTATAGTGTGATTTTATAAGTACATATCTGTGTGTAAATGTACCCAGGCGTTATAGTGTGATTTAATAACTACATATATGTGTGTAAATGTACCCAGGCTTTATAGTGTGATTTAATAAGTACATCTGTGTGTAAATGTACCCAGGCTTTATAGTGTGATTTAATAAGTACATCTGTGTGTAAATGTACCCAGGATTTATAGTGTGATTTAATAAGTACATCTGTGTGTAAATGTACCCAGGCTTTATAGTGTGATTTAATAAGTACATCTGTGTGTAAATGTATCCATGCTTTATAGTGTGATTTAATAAGTACATATCTGTGTGTAAATGTACCCAGGCGTTATAGTGTGATTTAATAAGTACATATCTGTGTGTAAATGTACCCAGGCTTTATAGTGTAATTTAATAAGTACATCTGTGTGTAAATGTATCAGGGCTTTATAGTGTGATTAATTTAGTACATCTGTGTGTAAATGTATCCAGGCTTTATAGTGTGATTTAATAAGTACATCTGTGTGTAAATGTATCCAGGCTTTATAGTGTGATTTAATAAGTACATCTGTGTATAAATGTACCCATGCTTTATAGTGTGATTTAATAAGTAAATCTGTGTGTAACTGTACCCAGGCTTTATAGTGTGATTTAATAAGTACATCTGTGTGTAAATGTACCCAGGCTTTATAGTGTGATTTAATAAGTACATATCTGTGTGTAAATGTACCCAGGCTTTATAGTGTGATTTAATAAGTACATCTGTGTGTAAATGTACCCAGGCTTTATAGTGTGATTTAATAAGTACATCTGTGTGTAAATGTATCCATGCTTTATAGTGTGATTTAATAAGTACATATCTGTGTGTAAATGTACCCAGGCTTTATAGTGTGATTTAATAAGTACATCTGTGTGTAAATGTACCCAGGCTTTATAGTGTGATTTAATAAGTACATCGGTGTGTAAATGTATCCATGCTTTATAGTGTGATTCAATAAGTACATATCTGTGTGTAAATGTACCCAGGCGTTATAGTGTGATTTAATAAGTACATATCTGTGTGTAAATGTACCCAGGCTTTATAGTGTGATTAATTTAGTACATCTGTGTGTAAATGTACCCAGGCTTTATAGTGTGATTTAATAAGTACATCTGTGTATAAATGTATCCAGGCTTTATAGTGTGATTTAATAAGTACATCTGTGTGTAAATGTATCCAGGCTTTATAGTGTGATTTAATAAGTACATCTGTGTGTAAATGTACCCAGGCTTTATAGTGTGATTTAATAAATACATCTGTGTGTAAATGTACCCAGGCTTTATAGTGTGATTTAATAAGTACATCTGTGTGTAAATGTACCAAGGCTTTATAGTGCAATTTAATAAGTACATCTGTGTGTAAATGTACCCAGGCTTTATAGTGTGATTTAATAAGTACATCTGTGTATAAATGTACCCATGCTTTATAGTGTGATTTAATAAGTAAATCTGTGTGTAACTGTACCCAGGCTTTATAGTGTGATTTAATAAGTACATCTGTGTGTAACTGTACCCAGGCTTTATAGTGTGATTTAATAAGTACATCTGTGTGTAAATGTACCAAGGCATTATAGTGTGATTTAATAAGTACATATCTGTGTGTATATGTACCCAGGCTTTATAGAGTGATTTAATAAGTACATATCTGTGTGTAAATGTACCCAGGCTTTATAGTGTGATTTAATAAGTACATCTGTGTGTAAATGTATCCAGGCTTTATAGTGTGATTTAATAAATACATATGTGTGTAAATGTACCCAGGCTTTATAGTGTGATTTAATAAGTACATCTGTGTGTAAATGTATCCATGCTTTATAGTGTGATTTTATAAGTACATATCTGTGTGTAAATATACCCAGGCGTTATAGTGTGATTTAATAACTACATATATGTGTGTAAATGTACCCAGGCTTTATAGTGTGATTTAATAAGTACATATCTGTGTGTAAATGTACCCAGGCTTTATAGTGTGATTTAATAAGTACATCTGTGTGTAAATGTACCCAGGCTTTATAGTGTGATTTAATAAGTACATCTGTGTGTAAATGTATCCATGCTTTATAGTGTGATTTAATAAGTACATATCTGTGTGTAAATGTACCCAGGCTTTATAGTGTGATTTAATAAGTACATATCTGTGTGTAAATGTACCCAGGCTTTATAGTGTGATTTAATAAGTACATCTGTGTGTAAATGTACCCAGGCTTTATAGTGTGATTTAATAAGTACATCTGTGTGTAACTGTACCCAGGATTTATAGTGTGATTTAATAAGTACATCTGTGTGTAAATGTATCAGGGCTTTATAGTGTGATTAATTTAGTACATCTGTGTGTAAATGTACCCAGGCGTTATAGTGTGATTTAATAAGTACATATCTGTGTATAAATGTACCCAGGCTTTATAGTGTGATTTAATAAGTACATCTGTGTGTAAATGTACCCAGGCTTTATAGTGTGATTTAATAAGTACATCGGTGTGTAAATGTATCCATGCTTTATAGTGTGATTCAATAAGTACATATCTGTGTGTAAATGTACCCAGGCGTTATAGTGTGATTTAATAAGTACATATCTGTGTGTAAATGTACCCAGGCTTTATAGTGTGATTTAATAAGTACATCTGTGTGTAAATGTACCCAGGCTTTATAGTGTGATTAATTTAGTACATCTGTGTGTAAATGTACCCAGGCTTTATAGTGTGATTTAATAAATACATCTGTGTGTAAATGTATCCAGGCTTTATAGTCTGATTTAATAAGTACATATGTGTGTAAATGTACCGAGGCTTTATAGTGTGATTTAATAAGTACATCTGTGTGTAAATGTATCCATGCTTTATAGTGTGATTTAATAAGTACATATTTGTGTGTAAATGTACCAAGGCATTATAGTGTGATTTAATAAGTACATATCTGTGTGTATATGTACCCAGGCTTTATAGAGTGATTTAATAAGTACATATCTGTGTGTAAATGTACCCATGCTTTATAGTGTGATTTAATAAGTACATCTGTGTGTAAATGTATCCAGGCTTTATAGTGTGATTTAATAAATACATATGTGTGTAAATGTACCCAGGCTTTATAGTGTGATTTAATAAGTACATCTGTGTGTAAATGTATCCATGCTTTATAGTGTGATTTAATAAGTACATATCTGTGTGTAAATGTACCCAGGCTTTATAGTGTGATTTAATAAGTACATATCTGTGTGTAAATGTACCCAGGCTTTATAGTGTGATTTAATAAGTACATCTGTGTGTAAATGTACCCAGGCTTTATAGTGTGATTTAAGAAGTACATCTGTGTGTAAATGTATCCATGCTTTATAGTGTGATTTAATAAGTACATATCTGTGTGTAAATGTACCCAGGCTTTATAGTGTGATTTAATAAGTACATCTGTGTGTAAATGTATCCATGCTTTATAGTGTGATTTAATAAGTACATATCTGTGTGTAAATGTACCCAGGCTTTATAGTGTGATTTAATAAGTACATCTGTGTGTAAATGTATCAGGGCTTTATAGTGTGATTAATTTAGTACATCTGTGTGTAAATGTACCCAGGCTTTATAGTGTGATTTAATAAGTACATCTGTGTATAAATGTATCCAGGCTTTATAGTGTGATTTAATAAGTACATCTGTGTGTAAATGTATCCAGGCTTTATAGTGTGATTTAATAAGTACATCTGTGTGTAAATGTATCCAGGCTTTATAGTGTGATTTAATAAGTACATCTGTGTATAAATGTACCCATGCTTTATAGTGTGATTTAATAAGTAAATCTGTGTGTAACTGTACCCAGGCTTTATAGTGTGATTTAATAAGTACATCTGTGTGTAACTGTACCCAGGATTTATAGTGTGATTTAATAAGTACATCTGTGTGTAAATGTATCCAGGCTTTATAGTCTGATTTAATAAGTACATATGTGTGTAAATGTACAGAGGCTTTATAGTGTGATTTAATAAGTACATATCTGTGTGTATATGTACCCAGGCTTTATAGAGTGATTTAATAAGTACATATCTGTGTGTAAATGTACCCAGGCTTTATAGTGTGATTTAATAAGTACATATCTGTGTGTAAATGTACCCAGGCTTTATAGTGTGATTTAATAAGTACATCTGTGTATAAATGTATCCATGCTTTATAGTGTGATTTAATAAGTACATATCTGTGTGTAAATGTACCCAGGCGTTATAGTGTGATTTAATAAGTACATATATGTGTGTAAATGTACCCAGGCTTTATAGTGTGATTTAATAAGTACATATCTGTGTGTAAATGTACCCAGGCTTTATAGTGTGATTTAATAAGTACATCTGTGTGTAAATGTATCCATGCTTTATAGTGTGATTTAATAAGTACATATCTGTGTGTAAATGTACCCAGGCGTTATAGTGTGATTAAATAAGTACATCTGTGTGTAAATGTGAATCGAATATATAGAGGCGCTGATCTTGAATCTCGTGTATATGGACGTACACACTGAAGAAAGAAAAACTTGGCTTGTGATTTGCAGAAGTTAACAACAAATTAATGTGCAGTATACTCACTCCGAAAAATTCAGAGTTCAGCTTCTTCGAAAGGTTTTTCTGTCTCAACTTTCCCAATTTCCACACTGTGTTTGTGTCTGTGGATAATGAAAATTGCACTGCAGGTAATTGAATCTTTTGCTTGATAAAAAGTGCAATATACTCACTCCGATAAATTTCGGAATCCGGCTCCTCAGAACGTATTGTGTAGTTTGAAATTACTTCCAAAAAGGCAGCAAAAATACTTGTTGTGGTAAAAAACAAATATTTATTAAAACATAATAAAATGCTCTTATTTATCTTGGCTCTACGCGTTTCAACGACAGTGTCGTCTTTTTCAAGAGCAGTAAAAACAATTGGAAGTGCTGCCTTTGGAGTGTTAACAGGTGTATTTATACAGGTAATCATTGTTCCTGTTCCGGTGGTAAACACCGGAATAGGACTCACAAATAAAACATTTTAATTTTGTATTTATTCCAATCCAATTGTGTTTTATTTATTTTGTATTTAAGCTTTTGGCGCTTAAACTCTCAATAATTTTTCAAATTGGATTGGTATAAATGAAAAAAAGCCTTTTGGCCAATCAGAGGGGAGAAAAATAAAGTTCCCTTTCAAGTCCTGGTTTTAAGCAGTTTCTTTTCAGGTCCGCCAGATGATGCGTGGTCATATGTTCTCATCAATCAGGTAGAGAGCGTTGTTTTCAATGCTTCGTATGTAAAGGCCTAAGCTCCGGTTTGTCCAATGAGTTCCGTGTCACATGTCTCGGATTGACCAATCTCTCTGTGAGCGACATTTTACTATGTTCCATTGATAGCCAGTGTTTTGGATTCTCTAGGGAGTATGTAATGAAAAGTGCAAGTCACTTTGAATCATATATATTACAGACATAGACAACTTTGTGACAATATTTCACAAAAATCTTGGGTTACAACCTTTTCAATTTCTTTTGAATATTAATTAGTGCAACATGCACTCGAATATCGATGTTGCCATCAAATGTATAAACTTTGCCATCAAATATGAATTTTAAATATAAATTTCGCCATCAAGTATAAATTTTGCCATCAAATATAAATTTTGCCATCAAATATAAATTTATCTTCACATATAATTTCTGAACAGAATCACAGTAATATTGTGTATGTAATTGGGATAAATATTAGACTATTTGAAATATAATGAAACCTAAACAGAATAAAATAATTTATTAAATATAAAATAAAATAAAATAAAATGAAAATAAAATAAATTATATGAACGCTGCCACTCTAATATCTTTATTTAAACCATAATGTCCATATGTTTTTAATGTGTGTATCCACCATAATTCTCTTCTATTGAGTTCTTTTTCTATCTCTCCCCCTCTCCAGTGTAATGAAACCTTCTCTATACCTATCCATGATAGATGTTTTTTATCGTATAGAGGACAATTATTATAGTGTAAAGGGACACCATGATCTTCTTTTTCTTTTTCAATTTTATTAAGGTGTTCTAATATACGAGTTTTAGCAAATCTTGAAGTTTGTCCTAAATATTGAATCTGACAATTACACTGAAGTAAATATATTATATTTTTGGTTTTGCAAGTGATGAAATCTTTTATTGTGTATGATTTATTTGTTACTGAAGAAGTGAATGTCTTATGTGTCTTTTTAGTATAATTGCATGCTTTACAATGTCCACATGTATAAAATCCTGTTAAATTGGCAATTTGGATAGGTTTAGGTGGCTTCATCCCCTTGATAAGGGAAGGTGCCAATTTTTGTTTGAAGTTTGTTCCCTTCCTGAAAGTTATCAAAGGTTTGTTTGGAATGATATTATTTAAGTATTCATCATTTTTTAGAACATTGATGCAGTCTCGTCCTTGTTCCAAATACATAGAACATCATCTTCATTATTTGGAACAAGGACGAGACTGCATCAAATAACTTTGTCTCTTATCTGAATGAAAATAATATGGGTATAATACTAACACCTGAATTCAATAAAACTCACATTAATTTTCTAGAATTAACAATTTTTGTTGAAGCAGGAAATATACACACTAGGACCTTTTTCAAAAGCTGTGACATGAACACTTATATAAGGAGAGACAGTGAACACCATCCAACCTGGCTAAAAGCAATCCCTAAAGGACAATTTCTCTGTATACGAAGAAATTGTGATACCACAGATGATTTCAATACCCAATCTAAGATAATTAAAGAAAGATTTGAGCAAAAAGGCTATGACAGCAACACATTAGAACAAGATAGAGTTGAAGTGGGGAACAGGAATCGAGATTCTTTAATACTGAACACTGACAAAAAAAGTACCAATAATCCAAATTTTCCAAGATTCATTACCACATACAATAGTGGACACAAACAGATCAAACATATTATAAATCAACATTGGAATGTTCTAAAAAATGATGAATACTTAAATAATATCATTCCAAACAAACCTTTGATAACTTTCAGGAAGGGAACAAACTTCAAACAAAAATTGGCACCTTCCCTTATCAAGGGGATGAAGCCACCTAAACCTATCCAAATTGCCAATTTAACAGGATTTTATACATGTGGACATTGTAAAGCATGCAATTATACTAAAAAGACACATAAGACATTCACTTCTTCAGTAACAAATAAATCATACACAATAAAAGATTTCATCACTTGCAAAACCAAAAATATAATATATTTACTTCAGTGTAATTGTCAGATTCAATATTTAGGACAAACTTCAAGATTTGCTAAAACTCGTATATTAGAACACCTTAATAAAATTGAAAAAGAAAAAGAAGATCATGGTGTCCCTTTACACTATAATAATTGTCCTCTATACGATAAAAAACATCTATCATGGATAGGTATAGAGAAGGTTTCATTACACTGGAGAGGGGGAGAGATAGAAAAAGAACTCAATAGAAGAGAATTATGGTGGATACACACATTAAAAACATATGGACATTATGGTTTAAATAAAGATATTAGAGTGGCAGCGTTCATATAATTTATTTTATTTTCATTTATTTT
Organism: Bombina bombina; assembly: GCF_027579735.1. NCBI lineage: Eukaryota > Metazoa > Chordata > Amphibia > Anura > Bombinatoridae > Bombina > Bombina bombina. The sequence goes on from NC_069503.1 coordinate 68,950,193, forward strand.
ATTTTATTTTATATTTAATATATTTAATAAATTATTTTATTCTGTTTAGGTTTCATTATATTTCAAATAGTCTAATATTTATCCCAATTACATACACAATATTACTGTGATTCTGTTCAGAAATTATATGTGAAGATAAATTTATATTTGATGGCAAAATTTATATTTGATGGCAAAATTTATACTTGATGGCGAAATTTATATTTAAAATTCATATTTGATGGCAAAGTTTATACATTTGATGGCAACATCGATATTCGAGTGCATGTTGCACTAATTAATATTCAAAAGAAATTGAAAAGGTTGTAACCCAAGATTTTTGTGAAATATTGTCACAAAGTTGTCTATGTCTGTAATATATATGATTCAAAGTGACTTGCACTTTTCATTACATACTCCCTAGAGAATCCAAAACACTGGCTATCAATGGAACATAGTAAAATGTCGCTCACAGAGAGATTGGTCAATCCGAGACATGTGACACGGAACTCATTGGACAAACCGGAGCTTAGGCCTTTACATACGAAGCATTGAAAACAACGCTCTCTACCTGATTGATGAGAACATATGACCACGCATCATCTGGCGGACCTGAAAAGAAACTGCTTAAAACCAGGACTTGAAAGGGAACTTTATTTTTCTCCCCTCTGATTGGCCAAAAGGCTTTTTTTCATTTATACCAATCCAATTTGAAAAATTATTGAGAGTTTAAGCGCCAAAAGCTTAAATACAAAATAAATAAAACACAATTGGATTGGAATAAATACAAAATTAAAATGTTTTATTTGTGAGTCCTATTCCGGTGTTTACCACCGGAACAGGAACAATGATTACCTGTATAAATACACCTGTTAACACTCCAAAGGCAGCACTTCCAATTGTTTTTACTGCTCTTGAAAAAGACGACACTGTCGTTGAAACGCGTAGAGCCAAGATAAATAAGAGCATTTTATTATGTTTTAATAAATATTTGTTTTTTACCACAACAAGTATTTTTGCTGCCTTTTTGGAAGTAATTTCAAACTACACAATACGTTCTGAGGAGCCGGATTCCGAAATTTATCGGAGTGAGTATATTGCACTTTTTATCAAGCAAAAGATTCAATTACCTGCAGTGCAATTTTCATTATCCACAGACACAAACACAGTGTGGAAATTGGGAAAGTTAAGACAGAAAAACCTTTCGAAGAAGCTGAACTCGGAATTTTTCGGAGTGAGTATACTGCACATTAATTTGTTGTTAACTTCTGCAAATCACAAGCCAAGTTTTTCTTTCTTCAGTGTGTACGTCCATATACACGAGATTCAAGATCAGCGCCTCTATATATTCGATTCACTTTCTACTCACAGTCCGGTTGGGAGAGACTGTTAGAGAGCAGCGGTCATTTGAGAGGGGAGTATTGTACTCTATTCTAGTCACCCTGTACATTGTGTTGTTTAACATCTGACATATTTGTATAGTGTGTAAATGTACCCAGGCTTTATAGTGTGATTTAATAAGTACATCTGTGTGTAAATGTATCCAGGCTTTATAGTGTGATTTAATAAGTACATCTGTGTGTAAATGTACCCAGGCTTTATAGTGTGATTTAATAAGTACATATCTGTGAGTAAATGTATTCAGGCTTTATAGTGTGATTTAATAAGTACATCTGTGTGTAAATGTATCCATGCTTTATAGTGTGATTTAATAAGTACATATCTGTGTGTAAATGTACCCAGGCTTTATAGTGTGATTTAATAAGTACATATATGTGTGTAAATGTACCCAGGCTTTATAGTGTGATTTAATAAGTACATATATGTGTGTAAATGTACCCAGGCTTTATAGTGTGATTTAATAAGTACATATCTGTGTGTAAATGTACCCAGGCTTTATAGTATGATTTAATAAGTACATCTGAGTGTAAATGTACCAAGGCTTTATAGTGTGATTTAATAAGTACATCTGTGTGTAAATGTATTCAGGCGTTATAGTGTGATTTAATAAGTACATATGTGTGTAAATGTATCCAGGCTTTATAGTGTGATTTAATAAGTACATCTGTGTGTAAATGTACCCAGGTTTTATAGTGTGATTTAATAAGTACATCTATGTGTAAATGTACCAAGGCTTTATAGTGTGATTTAATAAGTACATCTGTGTGTAAATGTTCCCAGGTTTTATAGTGTGATTTAATAAATACATCTGTGTGTAAATGTACCCAGGCTTTATAGTGTGATTTAATAAGTAAATCTGTGTGTAAATGTACCCATGCTTTATAGTGTGATTTAATAAGTACATCTGTGTGTAAATGTACCCAGGCTATAGAGTGTGATTTAATAAGTACACATCTTTGTGTAAATGTACCCAGCCTATATAGTGTGATTTAATAAGTACATCTGTGTGTAAATGTACCTAGGGTTTATAGTGTGATTTAATAAGTACATATGTATGTAAATGTACCCAGGCTTTATAGTGTGATTTAATAAGTACAGCTGTGTGTAAATGTACCCAGGCTTTATAGTGTGATTTAATAAGTACATATCTGTGTATAAATGTACCCAGGCTTTATAGAGTGATTTAAGAAGTACATATCTGTGTGTAAATGTATCCAGGCTTTATAGTGTGATTTAATAAGTACATCTGTGTGTAAATGTACCCAGGCTTTATAGTGTGATTTAATAAGTACATCTGTGTGTAAATGTACCCAGGCTTTATAGTGTGATTTAATAAGTACATATGTGTGTGTAAATGTACCCAGGCTTTATAGTGTGATTTAATAAGTACATATCTGTGTGTAAATGTACCCAGGCTTTATAGTGTGATTTAATAAGTAAATCTGTGTGTAAATCTACCCAGGGTTTATAGCGTGATTTTTTTTTATATATTAGTTTTTTTATTGAAGTCATAAAACAGATATAACATAAAAAGCGTCCCAAAACAATAACATGTAAAGAGGTACACAATGCAATTACTGAGATACAGCCAAGTCCACCAATACAGGTTACAATTGTGGAATAAAAAAAAAAAAAAGTGGTACTCATAGGTAGATATTATCAAAGATAAGGCGGCAATATGTGGCTAGATAAATGTGTGAGAAATAAGGCCAGCTTAGGCCAGGGAAATGCATAAAAGGAACATTGTGTACCAGTTCATTCAGAACGTTAAAAAGGGATTTGGACTTTCTATAGTGAGACTTCAGTTTTGTCTTATATAAGAATAAGGAAATTGGTCCCCACCTTGTCATATAAAATATAAGTTAAAGGGGGGGCGGAGCCAAGAGCCGAAGCAGTGAGACGTGTGTTAGTGGAGCTCCTGGCTTTACATCTTAATTATCTAAGTTTTTCTGAGGAAAACTACTATAACTCATATAAAAAGTATGCTATACGACAACCTGGACTGAGCTATATTTGGAAACCCCACGTCAGCCGTGCTTAAAATAAAAAAAAAAGAGGGTGAAGCACCTTCCCGCATGGACCTTATCGTTTCTAAAATGGAGGTTTGCTCGCTTACTGAAATCCAAGCCCTGCTTCTGGAGTACGAGCAACTAATACTCAATTGATTCGACTGTCTAATTGCAGCGGTAGAAGCGGAGAGCTTTAAAAATAAGCTAAAGAAACCTGATGAGGCGGGAGTGACAGTTTGCTGCACGCAGCTTGACACCATGCGGCAGGCGGCGGGGGATTCTCCCTGTGAGCCTGCACTACCCAAGAGAGAGCGGATCGAGCCCGGGAATGGCGACTCCGGCGGTACAGCGCACTCACCTGCTGAGAGTGATCATAACCCGCAGACGCCCGAGGAAATCATTCATGTGAGTAGAGAGGCTCCTGCTGTAAGATGTGCGTTGATCGAGACTGCCGTTGCCTGCCCATGGGGGGTTTCACTTACCTCACATCTGGAATTCCCCATGCTCGAGGGTCCGGAGCCGCACTGCACAAATACCCCTTCAATTTGGCGCTCTGAAAATTGTCTCAAAGTTGGAGTTGGCTGATATTTCAGACGCGACAGGAGAAGCCGACAGGTCAGGCCCAGCACATCCTTTTGACCCGTAATACATGCGCTCTAATGACCCAGGACCTTGCTTTCATGTGAGTCTCCTCTATTAGACTTATGGGTGCTTTATATGTGGAAAATATGGCCTGAAGATGTGTGGACTTTGCACCTATAACTTTCCCCTTTTTTCTCTGTTGGCCTATTTATGAGGATCTGTCTGCTCTCCCAAGCCTACTGTGTGAACTGTCTTTCAATGAGGACATTGCCGTGAACAAGCCTTTTCTCCTTATAGTTAAATGTGTTTTGCGCTAACCTTTTTTTTTTTTTGTGTTCAGTAGTGTGGCTATGCATACAATGATTCTGTTATATGTTGACTGGATTGCTGGGATGACAGTGGCTGGTTGATTGCTCCCCTTCCCTTATGTCTGATTATACATCTAACTTCCCATGAAACAGAGATATAATGTATTGCACAGAGGGATGTCACCCTATGTATATATAGCTATGGATCTGTGCTAAATCTCACCAAGGTTACAAAGCTACCCAGTTTCTCTCGTGCTGCTATTATGCCTTTCTACCTTGTAAGATTGTATGTTCTCAGTACAGGATGCCTTAGTTTGACGAGTAATATTTAGCCCTTAGGAAGCACCTGTTAAACCATGTTCGCCGCAAGGTTCCAATAGGCTGCACGCATAATGTAAAGCATACACAAGTGTTATTATTAATTAGGACAAACAAGCTGGCAGTTGACTATTTTAAAAAAGATCATTGAAGAGTGTGTTCAATTTGTATTTGTTCATAGTTGGCTAGGTCATACTACCTAGTTTATTTTGAGAACAGGTTTTTACTGAGGCTGGCACCCTCAGAGACATTGTGGTATTGGGCTTAGGGGCTTCTACTCACACACAACTTGGAGAAGAAACTTCTCCCTACATGCTGAAGACTCTCCCCCCCCCCCTTATCTATGGGGCTTGGGATTAATAGCTTATCCTATGTAACCCCCCCTTTTGGCAGAGTTAGGTAGTCTCTGCCCTGTCCGTAGAGCCTAGATCAAGTTTGTCTTTATAGGAGTGTCAGTAAGGCTCTCCGGATTTTACTAAAGAAAGAATTCATATGTTTATCCTCCTGTGTTTTAATTTTTCCTGACTGCTTACCCTTATACTTAAAGTACAACTGTTAGCTTGCATCAACATTTACTGTTTGTGTCAGGCCTGCGGGCATGATTCTCAAACACAAGAGTTAATGAAGGGAAACACTGATAAATTTGAATTATTACCCTGGTATGTATGGCTCATTACATGTGGAATTATTTTCTCCTTTATATAGCTACTGTACTATTCCATTATTTGTCATTTTGATATTATGCCATTTATATCGATGGGAACAGGGGCATTCCCCCATATATTAGTACCTAGTTTTTTCTGTGAAGCACTCCCTGCAGTTTGTTTCCCTTCTTCTTTATTACTCAATTGTGAATAATTGTTTATTATATGAGTTTGCTATTAGCTTTATAAACATGCCTAAAATATGTATGCAATGTACTATTAAGATTAGTCTAAGTTGTCTGAGACATGTCTTCAGTTAGGCCTAGTCTTCTGATCCCATGAGAGGATCTTTATCCCATGGAAGACGCTAGCACCGTAACCATTAAAACTAGAGGCATAGAGGGAGGGTGACACTCTACCTAGAAACACCCTGCTTACTGATATATTATTACTGTATACGTCTTTGGACTTACACTGTTGCTTTGGAGTTGTTATTCCTCATGTTATGACTGCTGTATCTGTTAATTGCCTCAATAAAAATATTATTAAAAAAAAAAAAAAAAAAAAATATAAGTTAAATATTAATTTAAGTAGAGTTAGGGCAAGGGGGGAGTTGGCTTTATGATGCATTGGGGGAAGGGGATGCAGCGGGCAAGAGCCGCTCTAAATATGGTGAGGGGGAAGGTAAAAGGTGGGAGGAGGGGGGCGGAGCCAGTTAGAATGTTAAACTAGAAAGTGCCTTCGGGTCACTGGGATTAGCTTGTATCGATATTAAGGTTATTAATCAACAATCACTATAACGACAGTATTTCGCTACATAAGATATAAACTGTACTGATCTGAGAGCTCCTGTTGGAAATGAGGCACATAACTGGGTGGTAGATGTTTGACTTCAACCTCTAGTATACTATTGGGTTTATGTAGGATTGGCATAACATAACTCCCTTAAGTACTAACTACATAGAATGCAGTGAAATAACAATATTAATATCAAATATATATAATTTGGCATTAGATTGATATCAGTCTATAATATACATCTGAGAGTTGGGCCTCTAGAGCACATAATGTGGAAAATGACTCTGACATATCAAACTGAGTGTTAAGTCACACATAAGATATATGTCTGCAATACAACTGTAACTAAGTATAGGATATCACATCAATTCTAGTGTAAAGTCATGACACATAGCAGGTTATTAAAAAATATCAAGGTCATGAAAAAACAGAATTTATGTTTACCTGATAAATTACTTTCTCCAACGGTGTGTCCGGTCCACGGCGTCATCCTTACTTGTGGGATATTCTCCTCCCCAACAGGAAATGGCAAAGAGCCCAGCAAAGCTGGTCACATGATCCCTCCTAGGCTCCGCCTACCCCAGTCATTCGACCGACGTTAAGGAGGAATATTTGCATAGGAGAAACCATATGGTACCGTGGTGACTGTAGTTAAAGAAAATAAATTATCAGACCTGATTAAAAAAACCAGGGCGGGCCGTGGACCGGACACACCGTTGGAGAAAGTAATTTATCAGGTAAACATAAATTCTGTTTTCTCCAACATAGGTGTGTCCGGTCCACGGCGTCATCCTTACTTGTGGGAACCAATACCAAAGCTTTAGGACACGGATGAAGGGAGGGAGCAAATCAGGTCACCTAAATGGAAGGCACCACGGCTTGCAAAACCTTTCTCCCAAAAATAGCCTCAGAAGAAGCAAAAGTATCAAACTTGTAAAATTTGGTAAAAGTGTGCAGTGAAGACCAAGTCGCTGCCCTACATATCTGATCAACAGAAGCCTCGTTCTTGAAGGCCCATGTGGAAGCCACAGCCCTAGTGGAATGAGCTGTGATTCTTTCGGGAGGCTGCCGTCCGGCAGTCTCGTAAGCCAATCTGATGATGCTTTTAATCCAAAAAGAGAGAGAGGTAGAAGTTGCTTTTTGACCTCTCCTTTTACCAGAATAAACAACAAACAAGGAAGATGTTTGTCTAAAATCCTTTGTAGCATCTAAATAGAATTTTAGAGCGCGAACAACATCCAAATTGTGCAACAAACGTTCCTTCTTTGAAACTGGTTTCGGACACAGAGAAGGTACGATAATCTCCTGGTTAATGTTTTTGTTAGAAACAACTTTTGGAAGAAAACCAGGTTTAGTACGTAAAACCGCCTTATCTGCATGGAACACCAGATAAGGAGGAGAACACTGCAGAGCAGATAATTCTGAAACTCTTCTAGCAGAAGAGATTGCAACTAAAAAACAAAACTTTCCAAGATAATAACTTAATATCAACGGAATGTAAGGGTTCAAACGGAACCCCCTGAAGAACTGAAAGAACTAAATTGAGACTCCAAGGAGGAGTCAAAGGTTTGTAAACAGGCTTAATTCTAACCAGAGCCTGAACAAAGGCTTGAACATCTGGCACAGCTGCCAGCTTTTTGTGAAGTAACACAGACAAGGCAGAAATCTGTCCCTTCAGGGAACTTGCAGATAATCCTTTTTCCAATCCTTCTTGAAGGAAGGATAGAATCTTAGGAATCTTAACCTTGTCCCAAGGGAATCCTTTAGATTCACACCAACAGATATATTTTTTCCAAATTTTGTGGTAAATCTTTCTAGTTACAGGCTTTCTGGCCTGAACAAGAGTATCGATAACAGAATCTGAGAACCCTCGCTTCGATAAGATCAAGCGTTCAATCTCCAAGCAGTCAGCTGGAGTGAAACCAGGTTCGGATGTTCGAACGGACCCTGAACAAGAAGGTCTCGTCTCAAAGGTAGCTTCCAAGGTGGAGCCGATGACATATTCACCAGATCTGCATACCAAGTCCTGCGTGGCCACGCAGGAGCTATCAAGATCACCGACGCCCTCTCCTGATTGATCCTGGCTACCAGCCTGGGGATGAGAGGGAACGGCGGGAACACATAAGCTAGTTTGAAGGTCCAAGGTGCTACTAGTGCATCCACTAGAGCCGCCTTGGGATCCCTGGATCTGGACCCGTAGCAAGGAACTTTGAAGTTCTGACGAGAGGCCATCAGATCCATGTCTGGAATGCCCCACAGCTGAGTGACTTGGGCAAAGATTTCCGGATGGAGTTCCCACTCCCCCGGATGCAATGTCTGACGACTCAGAAAATCCGCTTCCCAATTTTCCACTCCTGGGATGTGGATAGCGGACAGGTGGCAGGAGTGAGACTCCGCCCATAGAATGATTTTGGTCACTTCTTCCATCGCTAGGGAACTCCTTGTTCCCCCCTGATGGTTGATGTACGCAACAGTTGTCATGTTGTCTGATTGAAACCGTATGAACTTGGCCCTCGCTAGCTGAGGCCAAGCCTTGAGAGCATTGAATATCGCTCTCAGTTCCAGAATATTTATCGGTAGAAGAGATTCTTCCCGAGACCAAAGACCCTGAGCTTTCAGGGATCCCCAGACCGCGCCCCAGCCCATCAGACTGGCGTCGGTCGTGACAATGACCCACTCTGGTCTGCGGAATGTCATCCCTTGTGACAGGTTGTCCAGGGACAGCCACCAACGGAGTGAGTCTCTGGTCCTCTGATTTACTTGTATCTTCGGAGACAAGTCTGTATAATCCCCATTCCACTGACTGAGCATGCACAGTTGTAATGGTCTTAGATGAATGCGCGCAAAAGGAACTATGTCCATAGCCGCTACCATCAACCCGATCACTTCCATGCACTGAGCTATGGAAGGAAGAGGAACGGAATGAAGTATCCGACAAGAGTCTAGAAGCTTTGTTTTTCTGGCCTCTGTCAGAAATATCCTCATTTCTAAGGAGTCTATTATTGTTCCCAAGAAGGGAACCCTTGTTGACGGAGATAGAGAACTCTTTTCCACGTTCACTTTCCATCCGTGAGATCTGAGAAAGGCCAGGACGATGTCCGTGTGAGCCTTTGCTTGAGGAAGGGACGACGCTTGAATCAGAATGTCGTCCAAGTAAGGTACTACAGCAATGCCCCTTGGTCTTAGCACAGCTAGAAGGGACCCTAGTACCTTTGTGAAAATCCTTGGAGCAGTGGCTAATCCGAAAGGAAGCGCCACGAACTGGTAATGCTTGTCCAGGAATGCGAACCTTAGGAACCGATGATGTTCCTTGTGGATAGGAATATGTAGATACGCATCCTTTAAATCCACCGTGGTCATGAATTGACCTTCCTGGATGGAAGGAAGAATAGTTCGAATGGTTTCCATCTTGAACGATGGAACCTTGAGAAACTTGTTTAAGATCTTGAGATCTAAGATTGGTCTGAACGTTCCCTCTTTTTTGGGAACTATGAACAGATTGGAGTAGAACCCCATCCCTTGTTCTCTTAATGGAACAGGATGAATCACTCCCATTTTTAACAGGTCTTCTACACAATGTAAGAATGCCTGTCTTTTTATGTGGTCTGAAGACAACTGAGACCTGTGGAACCTCCCCCTTGGGGGAAGTCCCTTGAATTCCAGAAGATAACCTTGGGAGACTATTTCTAGCGCCCAAGGATCCAGAACATCTCTTGCCCAAGCCTGAGCGAAGAGAGAGAGTCTGCCCCCCACCAGATCCGGTCCCGGATCTGGGGCCAACATTTCATGCAGTCTTGGTAGCAGTGGCAGGTTTCTTGGCCTGCTTTCCCTTGTTCCAGCCTTGCATTGGTCTCCAAGCTGGCTTGGCTTGAGAAGTATTACCCTCTTGCTTAGAGGACGTAGCACCTCGGGCTGGTCCGTTTCTACGAAAGGGACGAAAATTAGGTTTATTTTTTGCCTTGAAAGGCCGATCCTGAGGAAGGGCGTGGCCCTTACCCCCAGTGATATCAGAGATAATCTCTTTCAAGTCAGGGCCAAACAGCGTTTTCCCCTTGAAAGGAATGTTAAGTAGCTTGTTCTTGGAAGACGCATCAGCCGACCAAGATTTCAACCAAAGCGCTCTGCGCGCCACAATAGCAAACCCAGAATTCTTAGCCGCTAACCTAGCCAATTGCAAAGTGGCGTCTAGGGTGAAAGAATTAGCCAATTTGAGAGCATTGATTCTGTCCATAATCTCCTCATAAGGAGGAGAATCACTATCGACCGCCTTTATCAGCTCATCGAACCAGAAACATGCGGCTGTAGCGACAGGGACAATGCATGCAATTGGTTGTAGAAGGTAACCCTGCTGAACAAACATCTTTTTAAGCAAACCTTCTAATTTTTTATCCATAGGATCTTTGAAAGCACAACTATCCTCTATGGGTATAGTGGTGCGTTTGTTTAAAGTGGAAACCGCTCCCTCGACCTTGGGGACTGTCTGCCATAAGTCCTTTCTGGGGTCGACCAAAGGAAACAATTTTTTAAATATGGGGGGAGGGACGAAAGGAATACCGGGCCTTTCCCATTCTTTATTAACAATGTCCGCCACCCGCTTGGGTATAGGAAAAGCTTCTGGGAGCCCCGGCACCTCTAGGAACTTGTCCATTTTACATAGCTTCTCTGGGATGACCAACTTGTCACAATCATCCAGAGTGGATAATACCTCCTTAAGCAGAATGCGGAGATGTTCCAACTTAAATTTAAATGCAATCACATCAGGTTCAGCCTGTTGAGAAATGTTCCCTGAATCAGTAATTTCTCCCTCAGACAAAACCTCCCTGGCCCCATCAGACTGGGTTAGGGGCCCTTCAGAGATATTAGTATCAGCGTTGCCATGCTCTTCAGTATCTAAAACAGAGCAGCCGCGCTTACGCTGACAAGTGTTCATTTGGGCTAAAATGTTTTTGACAGAATTATCCATTACAGCCGTTAATTGTTGCATAGTAAGGAGTATTGGCGCGCTAGATGTACTAGGGGCCTCCTGAGTGGGCAAGACTCGTGTAGACGAAGGAGGGAATGATGCAGTACCATGCTTACTCCCCTCACTTGAGGAATCATCTTGGGCATCATTGTCATTATCACATAAATCACATTTATTTAAATGAATAGGAATTCTGGCTTCCCCACATTCAGAACACAGTCTATCTGGTAGTTCAGACATGTTAAACAGGCATAAACTTGATAACAAAGTACAAAAACGTTTTAAAATAAAACCGTTACTGTCACTTTAAATTTTAAACTGAACACACTTTATTACTGCAATTGCGAAAAAACATGAAGGAATTGTACAAAATTCACCAAATTTTCACCACAGTGTCTTAAAGCCTTAAAAGTATTGCACACCAAATTTGGAAGCTTTAACCCTTAAAATAACGGAACCGGAGCCGTTTTAAACTTTAACCCCTTTACAGTCCCTGGTATCTGCTTTGCTGAGACCCAACCAAGCCCAAAGGGGAATACGATACCAAATGACGCCTTCAGAAAGTCTTTTCTAAGTATCAGAGCTCCTCACACATGCGACTGCATGCCATGCCTCTCAAAAACAAGTGCGCCACACCGGCGCGAAAATGAGGCTCTGCTTATGCTTTGGGAAAGCCCCTAAGGAATAAGGTGTCTAATACAGTGCCTGCCGATATTCTTATATCAAAATACCCAGATAAAATGATTCCTCAAGGCTAAATATGTGTTAATAATGAATCGATTTAGCCCAGAAAAGTCTACAGTCTTAATAAGCCCTTGTGAAGCCCTTATTTATGATCGTAATAAACATGGCTTACCGGATCCCATAGGGAAAATGACAGCTTCCAGCATTACATCGTCTTGTTAGAATGTGTCATACCTCAAGCAGCAAGAGACTGCATACTGTTCCCCCAACTGAAGTTAATAGCTCTCAACAGTCCTGTGTGGAACAGCCATGGATTTTAGTTACGGTTGCTAAAATCATTTTCCTCATACAAACAGAAATCTTCATCTCTTTTCTGTTTCTGAGTAAATAGTACATACCAGCACTATTTCAAAATAACAAACTCTTGATTGAATAATAAAAACTACAGTTAAACACTAAAAAACTCTAAGCCATCTCCGTGGAGATGTTGCCTGTACAACGGCAAAGAGAATGACTGGGGTAGGCGGAGCCTAGGAGGGATCATGTGACCAGCTTTGCTGGGCTCTTTGCCATTTCCTGTTGGGGAGGAGAATATCCCACAAGTAAGGATGACGCCGTGGACCGGACACACCTATGTTGGAGAAAAGAGAACCAACATTATGTGCACATATCAAAGAACTTGGCTAATAATACTCCTTGGCAGAGAGCAGAAACTACAACTGTCAGGAAAAAGACTATATGATAATACTGAACTCAGGCTCAGGTCTCCAGCTTGTGCCGCTACTCACTTGGATGGGTGTATACAGTGTGATAAGTATAGGTATGGGATATTTATAAAAATTGGTGTTGCCCTCAAGATATAGACCTCCTACCCAAGGGCAAGTGTGCTATAGTAATAAAAAGATAATCCCTAGTAATAAATTTACCCTCCATGGTAAGGTTATATATACAGCTGCAGACTAATTTATAAAATTTATAAAATACACCACTATAAAACTTTAACTATATGCAATATTAAGGACTCTCAAAAAGGCTAAAGGAATAACCCAGTCAGTATATATAGGGAACTTGCTATCCTAGACATTCACTAACTGCCTGATAACCAGAATTTCAACAATAACAATTGGAACACATGTGTACATGACATATGCTCCACTCAGAGGTATAAGTAGTCTAATCTACAACCGTACAACCACTAGAGTAACCCCAGCCAAAGGAGAATCTCCTATAGGACATCAATTATGTGTAGACCACATTAGTAATTCAAATCTCTGCTGAAATGTGGAAGGATACTGGTAGTACCAGGGGCTAATCACTTACCCCTATGTAGGAACATGTCTAGAAGCTATAACTATATAGTGGGAGCTTTGTAAGGGAGATTCCCTGTATTTATAGTGTTGAAACTAAATGTCACACATGTACAGATTTTACAAACGGCTAAAGCTTTAATATGTACTGGGTTTCTATAAATAAGGTAAACCATGAAATATAGCACCCTTATACCTCCATGGGTAATATCAGTAATCTGGCTAGCAGTTAGACTGCATTTAGATGGGGTGGTTGTCAGTACCTAGCTTTCTAATACATGCTAATTGTTTATAATGCACAGTTAAGGTACCTTGACTATATGTAGTATTTAGGGTTCCCTAGGAGATTAAAGGGGTAATCTAATCGATTTATATAGAAAACTTTCTACCTAAACTGTCCACCAGCTGCTCATAATTCAGGGTTTCAACAAGAGCCTTTAGTACATATGCAGATAGGAAGTGCGCTCTATATGGGGATGTAAATAAGATAGGTCTTAACTATTGGAGAGCTGAGGTGAACTTAAACATAAAAGAGTTTATTACATGGCATAGTCATATAGATATGATAAGGTATCCTGGGTCTTATACTGTCATAAGTAAACATGCTGCATGATGTCTAAACCGCTAATACCTAGCAATAGGAAGTTCTCTAACAGCTACCTGAAAACTAACGCAAAGTTGCGTGGGAGCAATATTGAGACTCACTATAGTAATCACCCTACGCTGCATGTAACAAACTAAAGTGTACATATAGGTCATGTGACCTGTTGAAGAACTACATATCCCCATATACTAATCAATACAAACGATAGGATTCCCATCAGGGAACCTGCTGAACGAGTTAAACAGCAATCAACCTGAAAACTATATGTTGCGGGGAGCAGTTGCTATGACAGATGCACAGAATCAAATAAAACAACGTACTGTGAACATATTTAGAGTCTAAAAGCACAGCATAATAATGACAAAGGAAAGGTCTCCCACAAGCATTAAACATAAATCACAAGAGACCACTTAGTTGCTGTAGATCCAACCACAAGCCAGCGAGAGCTGGGCATTTGTGGTATCAAGGCAGCCATGATATGTTTACCCCACTCCAGTTCTAAGTCCCACCGGTACATGAAACTTCAAAGTGCGCGGAGTATATGGGTAGGTACGGCCGACACCGGACTCAGAAAGAAGGGAAACATAAAGTCCTGCAAGGTATCCAACCATGTCCCCGATAACTCTCCAGGTTGCTTGCCATTCACGTTGTGGATTACCAGAGTCTTTTAATTGTCTGGATTCCAGCGGTTCAGCTCCAATAGCTAGAAAGCTGTCAAAAATGTCACTATCGGCACTATACGCCACAGGATTAGTTGTATCCCCCGGTTCCTCTGAACTTCTACCGCCACCGGAGCATGAAGCGGGTCTCTCTACTGGGGCAGATGACCGCCGTGGCGACCGGACATCACTGTCCAAACAAGCAGAATGGTGAGCGTCCGTGCACGGGCAAATCAGATCACAGCTGTTTTCGGGTCCACGCAGTGTTAGTGAGGAAGGGCCGGCTGATGTTATGCAACTGAGGTTATTTATACACTGTGACCTCCTCTCGCTAAATCCACTCTCCTCTCTCGCAGGACTCCGATCAGAGATAAGTTCTGCCCTTAGTAAGAGGAATTGCGTGTCGAGCTTGTCTCCCAGCTGATGCAAGAGTAGGATGATCTCCGCCATTTTGGGCATAAATTCGCTCTACAATGGTATACAAGACTCACTAAATAAAGAGTGTTATGGGTATATATACTGAGCGATATTGTAGTGTATAGGAGTAGAGCTGCTGCTTCATAAAGTTATTGCTGCTTATAATCCACATTGTTCCATAGCTCCCCAGACCGTGGTGTATAATACCGCGTGGTTATCCTCAGGTCAAAGTACTGAATCTTCTGAAATTTTCTGCGTTTCTGGTCGATCTCTGAGTTCAATAAGTGGGGTTATCCTTTGAAAATAGTAAAAGTATTTTCTCTGTTGTACTGGATTATCCTCAGATTTTTTTGTGTCGGAGTTTCAGCCTCCACTCGGCATTTTTTTGGGACTTTTCTTGTGATTTTGCATTTTATTATTTTTTATTTTCATTGTATTGTAATTCGCAACATTGTATCTGTTCATTGGTTGCTTCCAAGCATTCACACCCAGGTCTGTTCTGGGATTGGGTCATTCACATTACCCTACACGCACCTCCCTGATAATTCACCACAGCGCACACCACACTATGGATCCATAACTGACATTTCTGACCCTCAGCTCTCTACCCTCTGAGTTCTCAGCTAGCTTGGTTTACCCTAAACGTACCCAAGACTTTGTTGATTATTAGCATGTTAGGCATTTTTTTGGTTTTGCAAGTAATTTTATGTTTTTAAATATTTCTTACTATTGTATTTCTTAATATTTGGTCGACATTTTTTGCCAATATACTATTTGTTTTTATCTTATTTTACATTTATGTCATTTATTATTGTTTTATCTGATTGCAATAAATCTACATTTTAACGTAGTGGCAGTTCTGTATATCTGTCCCTAGGCCTTTTGGCGCTGTATCCATCCCTTCGTTTTACTATTACTTTTTTCTGGGGGAGGTTAGACCCCATTTTTTGGTTACAGCTTAGGGCACTCTTAGCGCTAGAATACCACAACTATTACCTATTTATCCTTTGAAAATCTTAGTGCTCATAGCTTTTTGTAATAAATTACATAATTAAAGGCTGTTTTAAAGTATAAATAATCGGGAGCTCTATCAGGACACGTCTTACTCCTTTGATGGCTAGCTCCGCCCCCGAGCATACCTTTATAGTGTGATTTTTTTTTTTTATTAAATAGGTTTTTTATTGAGATTATTGACAAAACAACATCAAGTAAACATGTTACATAAGCATTCAGAAACATTCTTTTAAACCATGACAATATTTAGTTCAGGACTGTACAATAAGCACATATAGGTAAAGAATATTCATGAGAGAACCCAACATGATATCGCTATATTCCTATGTAACTGGCAAAACTGAAACCTCATTTTCTACTTTTTAGTATTTCCCTCTCTTAATATAAGGAGCCACTTTTGGGCTCTTGTCGCCTATAATGATGTCTAGAGGGAGTGGGGTGATAAGAATAGTCTCTCTTGGACATATGTCTAATCAGAATAACATTGTCAACTGATTTAAAGAAGATATTTAGGGCGCGGAACAATAAGGGTTGTTGTGAAGTAAAGACATATGGTGCTATTGGGAAAGAACTATGATAAAGATGCGGCATAGAAAAGAGAAGCCGCGTAGTTAGTTCTCCTGTAAAAGGAGGTTCTTTATGGTGGTGGGGGGGAAGGAGGGGGGGGGGAGGAGGTGATAATGATAGTAAGCTAAATGAAATAAGTGACTTAAGGGCTTAGAGATTTGTTGCGAATAAAAAAGGAGGGTAGGCGAGTATATATAATAGATAACAGGTGCTTAGTATACTGAGTAGACTGGCTTCAGTATTGCAGGGCAGCATAGACATGTATACATTCATAGAAACATATAGACTACTGGATGTATATCAAAATTACAACTCACATCAAATGTTTTCCGGAAGTCAACACTACTAAACAGGTATTGGATCTATGGAAATATATCTATCATTTAATACTATGTTGCCAGGCCTACAATATATGCTGCGTGAAAGCTTTATAAAGAATAGATCTCCAAATAATAATTCTGCATCATACAGTTACAAGCTACAGCCTAAGATAAGTCAATGTTAATATGTAGAGGTGACCAACTCAGTGAATAAGAAATCCCTGATTTGACAAAGCTATATGTATATGTCAATAGCAACTAAATCCTTTACTATCAGGCTAAAATGCCTTCCTGGTAAGAGAAATAAAAACAACTCCACTATGAGAAGTGTAGCTATTAGTTAGACATTACAGTGAAAGTAGGGAGTATGATTTATTCACAAACTTTGAAGTGTTATACCCTGCCGTCCAAACATGGGCCCTATGTCTAAACAGCAGGCAAAACAATTATATATATGGGTGTATAATTATCAAAGGATTGTACATTTCTAAAAAATATAAAATAAACCACCGTGCTTCCTGGTTTAAGGCAACCAAGCTGCAAATGAACTACATATATATGGATATTGGCAAACAAGCATAACTAAACAAGAAACTGGCAAGGTGTAAAAATGTCTCTCTGCAGGAGCTTAGTTAGAAGAGCATGCTCTAACCAACACCGGACTTGTGAGACTGCAATATTCTTCTCTGCAGCGCTGTTCTTCTCTTCAGCGTAAATATCAAAGATGAAATAGCTCTAAATTTAATAGATATCAAAAGTGAGGTCCACTTAGAACTTATTTAAGTGAAGAGACTAGATTTACAGAAAAGCTCTGCAGACTGTGTCAAACTTAACCAGAGAACAAACTGGTGAAAAACAAGATAGTCAGTATCTTCATAATGCATTAAGTCCACGTAGGTATAAGGTGATCTGTCATAGAGCTAGGGCTGGGTTCTCGTGCAGTGCGGGTCTTCTAATTGTTTCTGGAGCCCCAAAAATGCCTGGTGTGGATTCTGAAGCAATGATCAAACTAACCAATGCCTGTCTGATCAATCGAACCCCACCTGTGAAGGGGTAGCTTCCCAGTATGCGCGGGGCTCAGTACTCTCATGTGCATGGCCTCAGTACTGTCAGAGAGAGACCCCCATGTATATCTTGCTGGCGGCAGCCGCTTGCCGTTTGAGCGCCAAGAATGGCCTGCAGTTAACTTGGTGAGTACAGTCATGCTAAGTTCCTCACCTGCAGTGTTAAGCGCAAGGGGTATTCTCTCCACATGGCCGCCGGCTGCAATCACTGTGTGTCCCGCAACTGTGAGTGAGTTCGGAATTGAGGTGCGATCTGTGTCGATGTGTAGCTTTGCAGGCAGATCAGGGCAATCTACCGACTCAACCTCCATAATTGTGCCCGCCTCATAGTCAGCTCGATCACTGCAGCAACCAGTAGTAAGGTCGCCATATTGGGAAAGTGCAAGCGGGGAACACAGGGGCCTAGGGGTAGGCGACTCTGCATGGTCATCTTGGTCCAGGGTATTATGATCGGCCACCAAGTTAGGGGTGATATGTGCAAACGAGCCTGTCCCAGAATAGCACTCCACTAGAGTCGCTTCCATCTTCGCAAAATGTTCATGTAGGAGATGCGTCACGGCTAGTTCCCAAGCTTTGAGGGCCTTCATCTTGCTCAAATCTTTAAAGAGGTGCTCGTAGTCAGAGACATCCATTGACACACCACTTGGGTCTGCGGTGGCAGAGGGAGCAGAGAAACCCTTTGTGGGATAAAAAATTATTATTTTAAAGGCAAATAGATAGTTTAAAGTTAGTTAAAGCCAGGAGCTGCACTCAAGAGCGTCTGTCTCCCTCGGTAGTTGGCTCCTCCCCCCTTATAGTGTGATTTAATAAGTACAGCTGTGTGAAAATGTACCCAGGCTTTATAGTGTGATTTAATAAGTACATATCTGTGTGTAAATGTACCCATGCTTTATAGTGTGATTTAATAAGTACATCTGTGTGTAAATGTACTCAGGCTTTATAGTGTGATTTAATAAGTACAGCTGTGTGTAAATGTACCCAGGCTTTATAGTGTGATTTAATAAGTACATATCTGTGTGTAAATGTACCCATGCTTTATAGTGTGATTTAATAAGTACATCTGTGTGTAAATGTACTCAGGCTTTATAGTGTGATTTAATAAGTACATATCTGTGTGTAAATGTACTCAGACTTTATAGTGTGATTTAATAAGTACATCTGTGTGTAAATGTACCCAGGCTTTATAGTGTGATTTAATAAGTACATCTGTGTATAAATGTATCCATGCTTTATAGTGTGATTTAATAAGTACATATCTGTGTGTAAATGTACCCAGGCTTTATAGTGTGATTTAATAAGTACATCTGTGTGTAAATGTACCCAGGCTTTATAGTGTGATTTAATAAGTACATCTGTGTGTAAATGTATCCATGCTTTATAGTGTGATTTAATAAGTACATATCTGTGTGTAAATGTACCCAGGCTTTATAGTGTGATTTAATAAGTACATATCTGTGTGTAAATGTACCCAGGCTTTATAGTGTGATTTAATAAGTACATATCTGTGTGTAAATGTACCCAGGCTTTATAGTGTGATTTAATAAGTACATATCTGTGTGTAAATGTACCCAGGCTTTATAGTGTGATTTAATAAGTACATCTGTGTGTAAATGTACCCAGGCTTTATAGTGTGATTTAATAAGTACATCTGTGTGTAAATGTACCCAGGCTTTATAGTGTGATTTAATAAGTACATCTGTGTGTAAATGTACCCAGGCTTTATAGTGTGATTTAATAAGTACATCTGTGTGTAAATGTACCCAGGCTTTATAGTGTGATTTAATAAGTACATCTGTGTGTAAATGTACCCAGGCTTTATAGTGTGATTTAATAAGTACATCTGTGTGTAAATGTATCCATGCTTTATAGTGTGATTTAATAAGTACATCTGTGTGTAAATGTATTCAGGCTTTATAGTGTGATTTAATAAGTACATCTGTGTGTAAATGTATCCATGCTTTATAGTGTGATTTAATAAGTACATATCTGTGTGTAAATGTACCCAGGCTTTATAGTGTGATTTAATAAGTACATATATGTGTGTAAATGTACCCAGGCTTTATAGTGTGATTTAATAAGTACATATATGTGTGTAAATGTACCCAGGCTTCATAGTGTGATTTAATAAGTACATATCTGTGTGTAAATGTACCCAGGCTTTATAGTATGATTTAATAAGTACATCTGTGTGTAAATGTACCAAGGCTTTATAGTGTGATTTAATAAGTACATCTGTGTGTAAATGTATTCAGGCTTTATAGTGTGATTTAATAAGTACATATGTGTGTAAATGTATCCAGGCTTTATAGTGTGATTTAATAAGTACATCTGTGTGTAAATGTACCCAGGCTTTATAGTGTGATTTAATAAGTACATCTGTGTGTAAATGTTCCCAGGTTTTATAGTGTGATTTAATAAATACATCTGTGTGTAAATGTACCCAGGCTTTATAGTGTGATTTAATAAGTAAATCTGTGTGTAAATGTACCCATGCTTTATAGTGTGATTTAATAAGTACATCTGTGTGTAAATGTACCCAGGCTATAGAGTGTGATTTAATAAGTACCTCTGTGTGTAAATGTACCTAGGCTTTATAGTGTGCTTTAATAAGTACACATCTTTGTGTAAATGTACCCAGCCTATATAGTGTGATTTAATAAGTACATCTGTGTGTAAATGTACCTAGGGTTTATAGTGTGATTTAATAAGTACATATGTGTGTAAATGTACCCAGGCTTTATAGTGTGATTTAATAAGTACAGCTGTGTGTAAATGTACCCAGGCTTTATAGTGTGATTTAATAAGTACATATCTGTGTATAAATGTACCCAGGCTTTATAGTGTGATTTAAGAAGTACATCTGTGTGTAAATGTACCCAGGCTTTATAGTGTGATTTAATAAGTACATCTGTGTGTAAATGTACCCAGGCTTTATAGTGTGATTTAATAAGTACATATCTGTGTGTAAATGTACCCAGGCTTTATAGTGTGATTTAATAAGTGCATATCTGTGTGTAAATGTACCCAGGCTTTATAGTGTGATTTAATAAGTAAATCTGTGTGTAAATCTACCCAGGGTTTATAGTGTGATTTAATAAGTACAGCTGTGTGTAAATGTACCCAGGCGTTATAGTGTGATTTAATAAGTACATATCTGTGTGTAAATGTACCCATGCTTTATAGTGTGATTTAATAAGTACATCTGTGTGTAAATGTACTGAGGCTTTATAGTGTGATTTAATAAGTACATATCTGTGTGTAAATGTACCCAGGCTTTATAGTGTGATTTAATAAGTACATCTGTGTGTAAATGTATCCATGCTTTATAGTGTGATTTAATAAGTACATATCTGTGTGTAAATGTACCCAGGCTTTATAGTGTGATTTAATAAGTACATCTGTGTATAAATGTATCCAGGCTTTATAGTGTGATTTAATAAGTACATCTGTGTGTAAATGTATCCAGACTTTATAGTGTGATTTAATAAGTACATCTGTGTGTAAATGTATCCAGGCTTTATAGTGTGATTTAATAAGTACATCTGTGTATAAATGTACCCATGCTTTATAGTGTGATTTAATAAGTAAATCTGTGTGTAACTGTACCCAGGCTTTATAGTGTGATTTAATAAGTACATCTGTGTGTAACTGTACCCAGGCTTTATAGTGTGATTTAATAAGTACATCTGTGTGTAAATGTATCCAGGCTTTATAGTCTGATTTAATAAGTACATATGTGTGTAAATGTACCAAGGCTTTATAGTGTGATTTAATAAGTACATCTGTGTGTAAATGTATCCATGCTTTATAGTGTGATTTAATAAGTACATATTTGTGTGTAAATGTACCAAGGCATTATAGTGTGATTTAATAAGTACATATCTGTGTGTATATGTACCCAGGCTTTATAGAGTGATTTAATAAGTACATCTGTGTGTAAATGTATCCAGGCTTTATAGTGTGATTTAATAAGTACATCTGTGTGTAAATGTACCCAGGCTATAGAGTGTGATTTAATAAGTACCTCTGTGTGTAAATGTACCCAGGCTTTATAGTGTGCTTTAATAAGTACACATCTTTGTGTAAATGTACCCAGCCTATATAGTGTGATTTAATAAGTACATCTGTGTGTAAATGTACCTAGGGTTTTTAGTGTGATTTAATAAGTATATATGTGTGTAAATGTACCCAGGCTTTATAGTGTGATTTAATAAGTACAGCTGTGTGTAAATGTACCCAGGCTTTATAGTGTGATTTAATAAGTACATATCTGTGTATAAATGTACCCAGGCTTTATAGTGTGATTTAAGAAGTACATCTGTGTGTAAATGTACCCAGGCTTTATAGTGTGATTTAATAAGTACATCTGTGTGTAAATGTACCCAGGCTTTATAGTGTGATTTAATAATTACGTATCTGTGTGTAAATGTACCCAGGCTTTATAGTGTGATTTAATAAGTACATATCTGTGTGTAAATGTACCCAGGCTTCATAGTGTGATTTAATAAGTAAATCTGTGTGTAAATCTACCCAGGTTTTATAGTGTGATTTAATAAGTACAGCTGTGTGTAAATGTACCCAGGCTTTATAGTGTGATTTAATAAGTACATATCTGTGTGTAAATGTACCCATGCTTTATAGTGTGATTTAATAAGTACATCTGTGTGTAAATGTACTCAGGCTTTATAGTGTGATTTAATAAGTACATATCTGTGTGTAAATGTACCCAGGCTTTATAGTGTGATTTAATAAGTACATCTGTGTGTAAATGTACCCAGGCTTTATAGTGTGATTTAAAGGGACAGTCTACACCAGAATTTTTATTTTTTTTAAAAGATAGATAATCCCTTTATTACCCATTTCCCAGTTTTGCATAACCAACACAGTTATATTAATATATTTTTAACCTCTGTGATTATCTTGTATCTAAGCCTCTGCAAACTGCCCCTTTTTTCAGTTCTTTTGACACACTTGCAGTCTAGCCAATCAGTGCCTGCTCCCAGATAACTTCTCATGCATGAGCACAGTGTTATCTATATGAAATACGTGAACTAACACCCTCTAGTGGTGAAAAACTGTTAAAATGCAATCTGAAAGAGGTGGGCTTCAAGGTCTAAGAAATTAGCATATGAACCTCCTAGGTTAAGCTTTCAACTAAGAATACCAAGAGAACAAAGCAAAATTGGTGATAAAATTAAATTGGAAAATTGTTTAAAATTAAATGCTGTATCTGAATCATGAAAGTTTATTTTGGCCTAGACTGTCCCTTTAATAAGTACATCTGTGTGTAAATGTATCCATGCTTTATAGTGTGATTTAATAAGTACATATCTGTGTGTAAATGTACCCAGGCGTTATAGTGTGATTTAATAAGTACATATCTGTGTGTAAATGTACCCAGGCTTTATAGTGTGATTTAATAAGTACATCTGTGTATAAATGTATACAGGCTTTATAGTGTGATTTAATAAGTACATCTGTGTATAAATGTACCCATGCTTTATAGTGTGATTTAATAAGTAAATCTGTGTGTAACTGTACCCAGGCTTTATAGTGTGATTTAATAAGTACATATCTGTGTGTAAATGTACCCAGGCTTTATAGTGTGATTTAATAAGTACATATGTATGTAAATGTACCCAGGCTTTATAGAGTGATTTAATAAGTACATCTGTGTGTAACTGTACCCAGGCTTAATAGTGTGATTTAATAAGTACATCTGTGTGTAAATGTACCCAGGCTTTATAGTGTGATTTAATAAGTATACATCTGTGTGTAAATGTACCCAGGCTTTATAGTCTGATTTAATAAGTACATATGTGTGTGTAAATGTACCCAGGCTTTATAGTGTGATTTAATAAGTACATCTGTGTGTAAATGTACCCAGGCTTTATAGTGTGATTTAATAAGTACATATATGTGTGTAAATGTACCCAGGCTTTATAGTGTGATTTAATAAGTACATATCTGTGTGTAAATGCACCCAGGCTTTATAGTATGATTTAATAAGTACATATGTGTGTAAATGTACCGAGGCTTTATAGTGTGATTTAATAAGTACATCTGTGTGTAAATGTATCCATGCTTTATAGTGTGATTTAATAAGTACATATTTGTGTGTAAATGTATCAAGGCATTAAAGTGTGATTTAATAAGTACATATCTGTGTGTATATGTACCCAGGCTTTATAGAGTGATTTAATAAGTACATATGTGTGTAAATGTATCCAGGCTTTATAGTGTGATTTAATAAATACATATGTGTGTAAATGTACCCAGGCTTTATAGTGTGATTTAATAAGTACATCTGTGTGTAAATGTATCCATGCTTTATAGTGTGATTTAATAAGTACATATATGTGTGTAAATGTACCCAGGCTTTATAGTGTGATTTAATAAGTACATATCTGTGTGTAAATGTACCCAGGCTTTATAGTGTGATTTAATAAGTACATCTGTGTGTAAATGTATCCATGCTTTATAGTGTGATTTAATAAGTACATATCTGTGTGTAAATGTACCCAGGCGTTATAGTGTGATTTAATAAGTACATCTGTGTGTAAATGTACCCAGGCTTTATAGTGTGATTTAATAAGTACATCTGTGTGTAAATGTACCCAGGCTTTATAGTGTGATTTAATAAGTACATCTGTGTGTAAATGTACCCAGGCTTTATAGTGTGATTTAATAAGTACATCTGTGTGTAAATGTACCCAGGCTTTATAGTGTGATTTAATAAGTACATATATGTGTGTAAATGTACCCAGGCTTTATAGTGTGATTTAATAAGTACATATCTGTGTGTAAATGCACCCAGGCTTTATAGTATGATTTAATAAGTACATCTGTGTGTAAATGTACCAAGGCTTTATAGTGTGATTTAATAAGTACATCTGTGTGTAAATGTATTCAGGTTTTATAGTTTGATTTAATAAGTACATATGTGTGTAAATGTATCCAGGCTTTATAGTGTGATTTAATAAGTACATCTGTGTGTAAATGTACCCAGGCTTTATAGTGTGATTTAATAAGTACATCTATGTGTAAATGTACCCAGGCTTTATAGTGTGATTTAATAAGTACATCTGTGTGGAAATGTTCCCAGGTTTTATAGTGTGATTTAATAAATACATCTGTGTGTAAATGTACCCAGGCTTTATAGTGTGATTTAATAAGTAAATCTGTGTGTAAATGTACCCATGCTTTATAGTGTGATTTAATAAGTACATCTGTGTGTAAATGTACCCAGGCTATAGAGTGTGATTTAATAAGTACCTCTGTGTGTAAATGTACCCAGGCTTTATAGTGTGCTTTAATAAGTACACATCTTTGTGTAAATGTACCCAGCCTATATAGTGTGATTTAATAAGTACATCTGTGTGTAAATGTACCTAGGGTTTATAGTGTGATTTCATAAGTACATATGTGTGTAAATGTACCCAGGCTTTATAGTGTGATTTAATAAGTACAGCTGTGTGTAAATGTACCCAGGCTTTATAGTGTGATTTAATAAGTACATATCTGTGTGTAAATGTACCCAGGCTTTATAGTGTGATTTAATAAGTACATCTGTATGTAAATGTACCCAGGCTATATAGTGTGATTTAATAAGTACATATCTGTGTGTAAATGTACCCAGGTGATTTAATAAGTACATCTGTGTGTAAATGTACCCAGGCTTTATAGTGTGATTTAATAAGTACATCTGTGTGTAAATGTACCCAGGCTTTATAGTGTGATTTAATAAGTACATATCTGTGTGTAAATGTACCCAGGCTTTATAGTGTGATTTAATAAGTACATCTGTGTGTAAATGTACCCAGGCTTTATAGTGTGATTTAATAAGTACATCTGTGTGTAAATGTACCCAGGCTTTATAGTGTGATTTAATAAGTACATATCTGTGTGTAAATGTACCCAGGCTTTATAGTGTGATTTAATAAGTACATATCTGTGTGTAAATGTACCCAGGCTTTATAGTGTGATTTAATAAGTACATATCTGTGTGTAAATGTACCCAGGCTTTATAGTGTGATTTAATAAGTACATCTGTGTGTAAATGTACCCAGGCTTTATAGTGTGATTTAATAAGTACATCTGTGTGTAAATGTACCCAGGCTTTATAGTGTGATTTAATAAGTACATCTGTGTGTAAATGTACCCAGGCTTTATAGTGTGATTTAACAAGTACATCTGTGTGTAAATGTACCCAGGCTTTATAGTGTGATTTAATAAGTACATATCTGTGTGTAAATTACAAAACATAATAAACAATGTGGCCACTCTCTGGTAAAACAAAAAGGGTTAATTTAAACAAAATTGGCTTCCAGTGAGGACCCTTTGTGCCAGCTAAAGGGTTAAAGCTGGAATGTTTCACGTGTCCCTTATATGCATCATCTGCTGCTCTGTATATCAGTGGATGGTAGTGATGCACAGAAATGGAAATTCTGGACCTAAACTGAATTATTTAATGAATGAATCTGAATTGAAAAACTGCAAGCCAATAAAATAAATAACCACACTTTTATTGAAAGTAACAAACTAAAATTGGACAAAAAAAAGATCTTAAAACAATAATATGCTAAGCAATAATTTTACTACGAAAAAAAAAAACCAGGCAAAAAAAAAAAAAAAATTGAAAAAAAAATAATATTTTGGCCAAAATGTTTCTGCCTCCCCACTTAAAACAATATTAGATATCAATATACTGTATTATTCTGTATTTAGTTCTGTATAACAGAATCAGATGTAACAGTTGTTTTTATAGCAATTATACAAATAGTTTAGTCCTAGAGAACTCATTATATGCAAACAGTAAGTCACGTAATGAACTCAAACAGCAGCTCTAGGGTAGCATCACATTTGTAACTCGCTACATAATCATTTTATAGAAAATAGGCAAAAAGAACGAAAACCAAAATAACCGAAAATGCCATTTTCTGCCGAAACGTTTCTGTGGACGAAATTTCGGTGCATCCCTAGTGGATAGCAGAATTGTATGGTAATTAAAGGGACAATATATACTTCCGTGCATCACTAGGTACACTTAACACTACTCAGTAGGCGCAACACCTGGGTTAACTCAAGCAGAATACATATAAAATATATTAAATATTGATTCAGGCAATGACGGAAACTAAATAGTACAGACCAGTGATTTCTCAATTGTATGGATCTAATTATTCCCTAGACCAGAGCTTTCCAAACTTGTTATGTTGGTGACACACTTTTTAGACCTACATCATTTTGCGACACAGTAATTCAGTTGTACTAGCAAACAGGAGGTTAAACTAACTTGCTTTAAGAGATACAGACACATACATAAATGATTTAATAATAAATGTATTTACAAGTAACAGTAAGTAAGTATGTGCAAGAATTAAAAAAAGTTTAATATTACCAATAGCTACTTACTATTTTAATGAGATGTATAAGGTTGATGGGATGAACACAGTTTCTGAATATTTGGTGGAATATTAGATAAAGACACTCACATTTCATCATCAAGCATTTTTAAGATTACACTTCGTATCCATATATCAAGAGCAGGAGCAGCAATTCACTACTGGGAGCTAGCTGCAAAAAAACCCCACTGACTTCAGCTTAGCATTTAAGCTGCTGCCCTCAGAGCTCTGTGTGTCCGATTGACTACTGCCTGCGCTGCAAACACACTGCTGTCCCACTCACTGACTACACGTGCAGTCACGACCCAATCGAGGAGTCTACACGTGCAGTCAGGAGCCGATTGAGGAGACTACACGTGCAGTCAGGAGCTGATTGAGGAGACTACACGTGCAGTCAGGAGCCGATTGAGGAGACTACACGTGCAGTCAGGAGCCGATTGAGGAGACTACACGTGCAGTCAGGAGCCGATTGAGGAGACTACACGTGCAGTCAGGAGCCAATTTAAGGAGACTACACATGCAGTCAGGAGCCGATTGAGGAGACTACACGTGCAGTCAGGAGCTGATTGAGGAGACTACACATGCAGTCACGAGCCAATTAAGGAGACTACACGTTCAGTCAGGAGCCGATTGAGGAGACTACACATGCAGTCAGGAGCCGATTGAGGAGACTACACATGCAGTCAGGAGCCAATTAAGGAGACTACACATGCAGTCAGGAGCTGATTGAGGAGACTACACATGCAGTCAGGAGCCGATTGAGGAGACTACACATGCAGTCAGGAGCCAATTAAGGAGACTACACGTGCAGTCAGGAGCTGATTGAGGAGACTACACATGCAGTCAGGAGCCGATTGAGGAGACTACACGTGCAGTCAGGAGCCGATTGAGGAGACTACACGTGCAGTCAGGAGCCGATTGAGGAGACTACACGTGCAGTCAGGAGCCAATTGAGGAGACTACACATGCAGTCAGGAGCCGATTGAGGAGACTACACGTGCAGTCAGGAGCTGATTGAGGAGACTACACATGCAGTCACGAGCCAATTAAGGAGACTACACGTGCAGTAAGGAGCTGATTGAGGAGACTACACATGCAGTCAGGAGCCGATTGAGGAGACTACACATGCAGTCAGGAGCCAATTAAGGAGACTACACATGCAGTCAGGAGCTGATTGAGGAGACTACACATGCCGTCAGGAGCTGATTGAGGAGACTACACGTGCAGTCAGGAGCTGATTGAGGAGACTACACGTGCAGTCAAGAGCTGATTGAGGAGACTACACATGCAGTCAGGAGCTGATTGAGGAGACTACACATGCCGTCAGGAGCTGATTGAGGAGACTACACATGCAGTCAGGAGCTGATTGAGGAGACTAAACGTGCAGTCAGGAGCTGATTGAGGAGACTACACATGCAGTCAGGAGCTGATTGAGGAGACTACACATGCCGTCAGGAGCTGATTGAGGAGACTACACATGCAGTCAGGAGCTGATTGAGGAGACTACACATGCAGTCAGGAGCTGATTGAGGAGACTACACATGCAGTCAGGAGCTGATTGAGGAGACTACACGTGCAGTCAGGAGCTGATTGAGGAGACTAAACATGCAGTCAGGAGCTGATTGAGGAGACTACACGTGCAGTCAGGAGCTGATTGAGGAGACTACACATGCAGTCAGGAGCCAATTGAGGAGACTACACGTGCAGTCAGGAGCCAATTAAGGAGACTACACATGCAGTCAGGAGCCAATGTGCCGCCAATGGGGATAGTTTCAGTTCCCACTGAGCTGCGCCAATAGGTTAAGATGATCTGTATCCCCCTAGGTATCAATCATGAGTCAACTATGTGATATGCGTAGCAGGCAGGCGGAAAGTCAGAAACCAAAAAAAAAAAATTTTAAAAAATTGTGCTGAAGCTGGGACACACGTACACACTGCTGCCGACACACAGTTTGGAAAGCACTGCCCTAGACCATGCACATGGGCTCTCACAGGTAGATTTTCTATGTATTTCTCTTTTTTGGGATCATCTATGGGAAATTAGGGTGAATAACACATTTATCTGAATGCTCATCTATAGGGTTTCTGTGCTGCTGGGGAGCTCAGGATGTAAATCTGCAGGGAATGACAGCTCTAATCTTTGTGGTCACTGGAATTTAATTTATATTTTCTGTGTCAGAGTAAAATGCTTATTTGGGCTCTAGGTATTTATCTGAACCCTGGGAAATGATGGGTTCATTTTATGCAATTTGTTTCCTCCAATTATAACAATTAAAGCAATCTTGTTAGTTCTGATGGTTCTGTCTTCTAGAAAAAAACTTTAAAGGGATAGGAAACCCAACTTTTTTCTTTCAAGATATAGAGCATGAAACTTTAAAGAACTTTCTAATTTTACTTTTATTATCATTTTTCTTCATTCTCTTTGTATCTTTTGTTAAAAAGCAGGCTTGCTACTTTTTTATGGCAATAAAAAACATGGTGGGGAGGGGCATTTGAGGTGGGAGGGACAGGGGAGGTAGGTAGGTGGAGCAATAAGGGGGTGGGGGGCCCTGTCACACTTTTTGCCAGAGGCCCTGGTTGGTCTCAGTCTGCCCCTGTATATACATTTATATAAACTAATGTTATTGTCATAAAGGGCTTCGTCAGCTGTAAAACACAAAGACCTAAATTCCATTGAGGTGGTAAATTGTGAAAACTAAGTGATAAAAACATTTATCGCCATTAAAGTCTATGGAGAATTTTTATGACACCAGCAGTTTCCAAACTTTACCACAGGAATGAAAACACAGCCAAAGTATGATCTGTTGGCACCATATAGAAAAAGCACTTAAATCTGTGCTTAAAGGGACAGTCTACTCCATAATTTTTATATTTAAAAAAGATAGATAATCCCTTTATTACCCATTCCCCAGTTTTACATAACCAACACTGTTATATTAATATACTTTTTACCTCTGTGATTACCTTGTGTCTAAGCCTCTGCAGACTGCCCCCTATCTCAGATTGACAGACTTGTATTTTACCCAATCAGTGCTAACTCAAAACTCCACAGGAGTGAGCACGTTATCTAAATAGCACACATGAACTAGCAGTGTCTTGCTGTAAAAAGCTAAAAATTAGCGCTGCGGAATCTGTTGGCGCTCCACAAATAACCGATAATAATAATAATAATAATAATAATAATAATGCACTAATAGATAAAAGAGGCAAGAAATTAGCATATGTGCTATCTAGGTTTAGCTTTCAACAGAAAAATACCAAGAGAACAAAGCAGATTTGATGATAAAAGTAAATTTGAAAGTTGTAAAAAACATAAATTATGCTTACCTGATTATTTCATTTCCATCTGTGGAAGGAGAGTCCACAGCTTCAGTCATTGCTTGTGGGAAATAAGAACCTATCGACCAGGAGGAGGCAACGACACCGCAGCCAAAGGCTTAAATACCTCCCCCACTCCCCTCATTCCCCAGTCATTCTGCCAAGAGAACAAGGAACAGTAGGAGAAATATCATGGTATAAATGGTGCCTGAAGAACAACATCAAATTTAGGTCCGCCCACCGGAGAACAGACGGGAGCAGTGGACTCTCCTCCAAGAGATGAAAATGAAATTATCAGGTAAGCATAATTTTCCATCTTAACCCCTTAATGACCACAGCACTTTTCCATTTTTTTGTCCGTTTGGGACCAAGGCTATTTTTATATTTCTGCAGTGTTTGTGTTTAGCTGTAATTTTCCTCTTACTCATTTACTGTACCCACACATATTATATACCGTTTTTCTGGCCATTAAATGGACTTTCTAAAGATACCATTATTTTCATCATATCTTATAATTTACTATAAAAAAAATTATAAAATATGAGGAAAAAATGAAAAAAAAAACACTTTTTCTAACTTTGACCCCCAAAATCTGTTACATATCTACAACCACCAAAAAACACCCATGCTAAATAGTTTCTAAATTTTGTCCTGAGTTTAGAAATACCCAATGTTTACATCTTCTTTGCTTTTTTTGTAAGTTATAGGGCCATAAATACAAGTAGCACTTTGCTATTTCCAAACCATTATTTTTCAAAATTAGCGCTAGTTACATTGGAACACTGATATCTTTCAGGAATCTCTGAATATCCATTGACATGTATATATTTTTTAGTAGACAACCCAAAGTATTGATCTAGGCCCATTTTGGTATATTTCATGCCACCATTTCACCGCCAAATGCGATTAAATACAAAAAATTGTTCACTTTTTCACAAATTTTTTCACAAACTTTTGGTTTCTCACTGAAATTATTTACAAACAGCTTGTGCAATTATGGCATACATGGTTGTAAATGCTTCTCTGGGATCCCCTTTGTTCAGAAATAGCAGACATATATGGCTTTGGCGTTGCTTTTTGGCAATTAGAAGGCTGCTAAATGCCACTGCGCACTACACGTGTATTGTGCCCAGCAGTGAAGGGGTTAATTAGGGAGCATGTAGGGAGCTTTTAGGGGTAATTTTAGCTTTAGTGTAGTGTAGTAGACAACCCCAAGTATTGATCTAGGCCAATTTTGGTATATTTCATGCCCCCATTTCACCGCCAAATGCGATCAAATTTAAAAAAAAACGTTAAATTTTTCATAATTTTAGGTTTCTCACTGAAATCATTTACAAACAGCTTGTGCAATTATGGCACAAATGGTTGTAAATGCTTCTCTGGGATCCCCTTTGTTCAGAAATAGCAAACATATATGGCTTTGGCGTTGCTTTGTGGTAATTAGAAGGCCGCCAAATGCCGCTGCGCATCAGACGTGTATTATGGCTAGCAGTGATGGGGTTAATTATGTAGCTTGTAGGGAGCTTGCAGGGTTAATTTTAGCTTTAGTGTAGAGCTCAGCCTCCCACCTAAAACATCAGACCCCCTGATCCCTCCCAAACAGCTCTCTTCCCTCCCCCACCCCACAATTGTCCCCGCCATCTTAAGTACTGGCAGAAACTCTGCCAGTACTAAAATAAAAGCTATATTTGGGCTTTTTTTTTTTTTTTTGGCATATTTACATATGCTGCTGTGTAGGATCCCCCCTTAGCCCCAACCTCACTGATCCCCCACCAAACAGCTTTCTAACCCTCCCCCTCTGCCTTAATGGGCGCCATCTTGGGTACTGGCAGCTGTCTGCCAGTACCCAGTCTAGTAACAAAAAGTATGTTTTTTGTTTTTTTTATTGCCCTTTTCTGTAGTGTAGCTCCCCCCCCCAAGACCAACCCCCCCACCCCTTCCAGAACCCTTAGATGATCATTTATATTGTTAAATATTTGTGTTTTTTTTAACGTTTCTTAACTTTTTTTCTGCAGTGTAGTGGTTCCCTCCCGCTCCCGCCCCATGCACGAGCCCGCCCGCCACGCTGCCGTGCGTGCCCCCGTCTGTCCCGCCCCCCTCCACTCGGCACATCGATGGCCACCCACCCGCCTCCCAGACTTGCTCCCACCCACCAACGATACTGGCCACCGATGTCCGGTGCAGAGAGGACCACAGAGTGGCTCTCTCTGCATCGGATGGCCAAGGGAGGTTATTGCAGGATGCCTCACTGCCAAGGGAGGTTATTGCAGGATGCCTCACTGCAATAACCAGAAAGCAGCTGGAAGCGAAAAGGATTGCTTCCAGCTGCTTTCCAGACCAAGGACGTACGTCACACGTCCTCGGTCATTAACTGTATTTTTTTTGAGGACGTGTGGCGTACGTCCTTGGTCGTTAAGGGGTTAATGGAAGGAGAGTCCACTGCTTCATTCATTACTTGTGGGAAACAAATACCCAAGCTCTAGAGTACACTGAATGAAAAAAAATGGGAGGGTAAAAGGAGGTGGACCCTATACTGAGGGCACCACAGCCTGCAAAACCTGTCTCCCAAAAACTACCTCCACAGAAACAAAAACATCAAATTTGTAGAATTTAGTAAAAGTATGTAAGGAGGACCAAGTAGCCGCCTTACAAATCTGCTCCATAGAGGCCTCATTTTTAAAGGCCCAAAAAGAGGCCACAGCCCTAGTTGAGTGAGACGTAATCCTCTAACTAGGCTTATATCCCACTGGTGCACAAGAGAGAAGGAGAGGCAGCACTCTTGATATCTTGAAAAAAACGGATGTTTAATCCAGCAGGTACATGGTGATACACAAACACACAAGTGCAATGGAGGGGATAGGGGGCGTGGCCTTACGCGTTTCGTGCGGCACTTAATCATAGGTTAACAGGTGAGTATACAACATGTGAATATATACCTCTGCACCCCAATCATGACAAATGCACGTATATGGGAGTGGTGAGGAACATATGTTAACAATTAAAAACAACTACAAACATTTTCGAAAGGAATTCACCTTAACCCTTAATATATTCAAAGGAAAAGGAAAATTAGTGACATGTAAAATACTTTAAGAAACAAAGAAACTGAAAATTCAGCTTATGATGATAAAAAAGATTTTGAAATTGATCTGCTGTATATCTAGAAAAATGGCAAACATTTGAAATGCACAGTTCAATTTTCAATCTTACTGCAAATGACAACAGAGATAACATTGTGCGCCCAGTCTCATTTCACATAAGATAAACAGTGACAAGCAACTAAAATATCATCTTTGTTATTGCTTTGAACGTCAATCTGTAAAAAAAAATGTATATATATATATATATATATATATATATAATGTAAAACATGAATCGAGTGCATAGTGGTGAGAACCCATGAGTGTCTAAACATCGGCATTTACATAATAAATAGTGCATATAGGCACATCTCACCTCATGTTAATTTGTCATGTGTACTAATATGGTAAATAAAGTGTTGACTAACACTAAAAATGATAGCTCAGAATAATACCTTTTGAATACCTTAATATAATTTAGCCTCTGCCGCAATTAACCTGTATGTACTGAACTGTTATAATAGTTCAATACCACGCTGCCCACAACAATAAAAACAAATTTGATAATTCATAAATATTAATTTAACTGTAGTATTCATTTAATGAAGATTCTGGGCTTTAGCATGTCGGATTTTAATCTACAAAGTCTTATATCCCATTCTTTGTTCAAGCCACAAGGTTCTCTAGTATTAAGTGTGAAAATCCAGCTCCTTTTTAGTGAGAATCTTACTCTTATTGCCACCTCTAGGTGGCAATGATACACAATCAATTACTTTAAAACCAAAGTTGGGGACATTAGTGAAGTGTAGTCCATTAAAATGATTGGCGACACTGAACGTTTTCACATAATTCTTCACATCTCTTCTATGTTCCCCAACTCTGTTTCTTAGTGTGCACTCCAATAAGTAGACCAAAAAAGTGGAAGAACAATTGGCATAATGGTTCAAATTATAACTCAACCCTGTTGTAGTACTATTAAATGAGTCACCTCTAGTAATAACTTCACAGAACCCACAATTTAATGTAAGACACTGAAAAGTGCCTTTTCGTGTTAACCAGTTTGACTTGGGGTGCAGAGGTATATATTCACATGTTGTATACTCACCTGTTAACCTATGATTAAGTGCCACACGGCACAAAATGCGTAAGGCCATGCCCCCTATCCCCTCCATTGCACTTGTGTGTTTGTGTATCACCATGTACCTTCTGGATTAAAGCCTTAATGACCACAGCACTTTTCCATTTTCTGTCCGTTTGGGACCAAGGCTATTTTTACATTTCTGCGGTGTTTGTGTTTAGCTGTAATTTTCCCCTTACTCATTTACTGTACCCAAACATATTATATACCGTTTTTCTCGCCATTAAATGGACTTTCAAAATATACCATTATTTTCATCATATCTTATAATTTACTATAAAAAAAATTATAAAATATGAGGAACAAATGGAAAAAAAACACACTTTTTCTAACTTTGACCCCCAAAATCTGTTATACATCTACAACCACCAAAAAAAAAAATATGCTAAATAGTTTCTAAATTTTGTCCTGAGTTTAGAAATACCCAATGTTTACACGTTCTTTGCTTTTTTTGCAAGTTATAGGGCCATAAATACAAGTAGCACTTTCCTATTTCAAAACCATTTTTTTTCAATTTTTAATTTTAGCGATAGTTATATTGGGACACTGATATCTTTCAGGAATCCCTGAATATCCATTGACATGTATATAATTTTTTTTAGAAGACATCCCAAAGTATTGATCTAGGCCCATTTTGGTATATTTCATGCCACCATTTCACCACCAAATGCGATCAAATAAAAAAAATTGTTCACTTTTTCACAAACTTTAGGTTTCTCACTGAAATTATTTACAAAAAACTTATGCAATTATAGCATACATGGCTGTAAATGCTTCTCTGGGATCCCCTTTGTTCATAAATAGCAGACATATATGGCTTTGGTTTTGCTTTTTACTAATTAGAAGGCTGCTAAATGCGACTGCGCACCACACGTGTATTATGCCCAGCAGTGAAGGGGTTAATTAGGGAGCATGTAGGGAGCTTCTAGGGTTAATTTTAGCTTCAGTGTAGTGTAGTAGACAACCCCAAGTATTGATCTAGGCCCATTTTGGTATATTTCATGCCACCATTTCACCGCCAAATGCAATCAAATTAAAAAAAATGCTAAATTTTTCACAATTTTAGGTTTCTCACTGAAATTATTTACAAACAGCATGTGCAATTATGGCACAAATGGTTGTAAATGCTTCTCTGTGATCCCCTTTGATCAGAAATAGCAGACACATATGACTTTGGCGTTGCTTTTTGGTAATTAGAAGGCCGCTAAGTGCTGCTGCGCATCACACGTGTATTATGGCTAGCAGTGAAGGGGTTAATTAGGTAGTTTGTAGGGAGCTTGCAGGGTTAATTTGAGCTTTAGTGTAGAGATCAGCCTCCCACCTGACACATCAGACCCCCTGATCCCTCCCAAACAGCTCCCTTCCCTCCCCCACCCCACAATTGTCCCCGCCATCTTAAGTACTGGCAGAAAGTCTGCCAGTACTAAAATAAAAGTTTTTAAAAAAAAAAATAATAATACATTTTTAGCATATTTACATATGCCACTTTGTAGGATCCCCCGTTAGCCCCCAACCTCCCTGATCCCCCCCAAAACAGCTCTCTAACCCCCCCCTCTGCCTTATTGGGGGCCATCTTGGGTACTGGCAGCTGTCTGCCAGTACCCAGTTTGCAAGAGAAATGGAGAAATGGGGTCTTTTTTAATTGTTATTTTCTTTTTCTGTAGTGTAGCTTCCCCCCCCCCCCGCCCACAGACCAATCCCCCACCCCCTGATTAATGTATTTTTATATACATAAATATTATTTTTTAAAACTTTTAATGCATCATTTTTCTGTAGTGTAGCGGTTCCCACCCGCTCCCTCCCCGTGCACGCGCCCGCCCCCGCCCTCCCGTGCGCGCCTCCGATCACCCCCGCCCACGATCCCGCCCCCATACAAATCATCAGGGCCATCGATGGCCGCCACCCGCCTCCCGAACCGGCTCCCACCCACCAACGAATTTAGCCGGTGATGTCCAGTGCAGAGAGGGCCACAGAGTGGCTCTCTCTGCACCGGATTGCTAAAAAAGGTTATTGCAGGATGCCTCAATATCGAGGCATCACTGCAATAACCGGAAAGCAACTGGAAGCGAGCAGGATCACTTCCAGTTGCTTTCCAGACCAAGGACGTACGCCACACGTCCTCGGTCATTAAGTGTATTTTTTTTGAGGACGCGTGGCGTACGTCCTTGGTCGTTAAGGGGTTAAACATCTGTTTTTTTCAAGATATCAAGAGTGCTGCCTCTCCTTCTCTCTTGTGCACTTTTGGGATTGCTTGGTCCCTTCTCGTTTTGTGCTTGCACCTTTCATTCACCTGCCTAGTCTCTCTGTTGGAGTCCGTTTGCCTTGGTACAAGCGGACTGGTGAGCAGCGTTCCTCGTTGGTTTGCCTGCAGCCACGCCCCCACCTCTTTTTGTGTTTATATCCCTCTGTCTCATAGGCCAAGTGAATCAAGCTCCTTAACCAAAAGGATAGGGAAGTAGAAGAGACCCTCTGCCCCCTACGCTTCCCCAAATACACAACAAATAAGGATGAAGTCTGTCTGAATTCTTTCGTGGCCCGAAGATAGAAAACTTCAAGGCCCGAACCATATCCAAATTATGAAGCAAACTTTCCTTTAAAGAAGAAGAAGGGTTAGGACACAAGGAAGGAACTACTATTTCCTGATTAATGTTACAACTTGACACCACCTTGGGAAGAAATCCCAAACCAGTGCGAAGAACAGCCTTATCGGCATGAAAAACCAGGTAAGGAGGCTCACATTGCAAGGCTGCCAGCTCAGAGACTCTGCGTGCCGATGCAATATCCAGTAAGAATAGAACCTTCCATGAAAGAATCTTAATGTCAAGCGAGTGCATAGACTCAAACGGAGCCCTCTGCAAAACCTTAAGTATCAAGTTTAAGCTCCAAGGGGGAGCAGAACTTTTAAAGACAGGTCTGATTCTAGACAGAGCCTGAACAAAGGACTGAATATCAGGAAGCTCCACCAGCTTCTTGTGCACCAGTACAGATAAAGCCGAAATCTGTCCCTTTAGGGAACTGGCAGCAAGTCCCTTGTGCAACCCATCCTGGAGGAAGGAAAAGATCCTGGATACATTAACCTTGTGCCAGGGATATCCATGTTCCTCCCACCAGGACAAGTAGATCCTCCACACCTAATGATAGATGCAACGAGTGACCGGTTTCCAGGCTTGAATGAGTGTATCAATCACTCTTTCAGAAAATCCTCTCTTGGCTAGGACTAAGCATTCAATCTCCACGCAGTCAGCCTCAGCAAATCGAGATTGTGATATAGAAAAGGACCCTGAATCAACAGATCCCTGCAACAACCTCCAGGGAGGAGACAATGACATCCCCACCAGATCCGCAAACCAAATCCTCCGTGGCCATGACAGAGCAATCAGAATAGCCGAGGCTTGTTCCTGCTTGATGTGGGCCACTACTCAAGGTAGAAGTGGTAACGGTGGAAAACTGTAGACTAGGTTAAACTCCCATGGCATCGCTAACCCTTCACTAGCACCGGGAGCTGCACAGTGTGTATTAACCCTTCACTAGCACCGGGAGCTGCACAGTGTGTATTAACCCTTCACTAGCACAGAGAGCAGCACAGTGTGTATTAACCCTTCACTGGCACAGAGAGCAGCACAGTGTGTATTAACCCTTCACTAGCACAGAGAGTAGTACAGTGTGTATTAACCCTTCACTAGCACAGAGAGCTGCACAGAGTGTATTAACCCTTCACTAGCACAGAGAGCAGCACAGTGTGTATTAACCCTTCACTAGCACAGAGAGCAGCACAGTGTGTATTAACCCTTCACTAGCACAGAGAGCAGCACAGTGTGTATTAACCCTTCACTAGCACAGAGAGCTGTGCAATGTGTATTAACCCCTTCACTAGCAGAGAGCAGCACAGTGTGTATTAACCCTTCACTAGCACAGAGAGCAGCACAGTGTGTATTAACCCTTTCCCTAGCACAGAGAGCTGCACAGTGTGTATTAACCTCTTCACTAGCACAGAGAGCTGCACAGTGTGTATTAACCCCTTTACTAGCACAGAGAGTAGCACAGTATGTGTTTACTATTCACTAGCAGAGCTAGCATCACAGTATGTTTTAACCCTTCTCTAGCACATGGAGCAGCACAGTGTGTATTAACCCTTCACTAGCACAGAGAGAAGCACAGTGTGTATTAACCATTTCACTAGCAGAGAGAGCAGCACAGTGTGTATTAACCCTTTCACTAGCACAGAGAGCAGCACAGTGTGTATTAACCCTTCACTAGCACAGAGAGCAGCACAGTGTGTATTAACCCTTCACTAGCACAGAGAGCAGCACAGTGTGTATTAACCCCTTTACTAGCACAGAGAACAGCACAGTGTGTATTAACCCTTTCACTAGCACCAGGAGCTGCACAGTGTGCATTAACCTTTCACTGCACAGAGAGCAGCACAGTGTATATTAACCCTTCACTAGCACAGAGAGCGGCACAGTGTGTATTAACCCTTCACTAGCACAGAGAGCAGCACAGTGTGTATTAACCCTTCACTAGCACAGAGAGCAGCACAGTGTGTATTAACCCTTCACTAGCACAGAGAGCGGCACAGTGTGTATTAACCCTTCACTAGCACAGAGAGCAGCACAGTGTGTATTAACCCTTCACTAGCACAGAGAGCAGCACAGTGTGTATTAACCCTTCACTAGCACAGAGAGCAGCACTGTGTGTATTAACCCTTTACTAGCACAGAGAGCAGCACAGTGTGTATTAACCCTTTACTAGCACAGAGAGCAGCACAGTGTGTATTAACCCTTCACTAGCACAGAGAGCTGCACAGTGTGTATTAACCCTTCACAAGCACAGAGAGCTGCACAGTGTGTATTAACCCTTTACTAGCACAGAGAGCAGCACAGTGTGTATTAACCCTTCACTAGCACAGAGAGCTGCACAGTGTGTATTAACCCCTTCACTAGCACAGAGAGCAGCACCGTGTGTATTAACCCTTCACTAGCACAGAGAGAGCTGCACAGTGTGTATTAACCCTTCACTAGCACAAAGAACAGCACAGTGTGTATTAACCCATCACTAGCACAGAGAGCAGCACAGTGTGTATTAACACTTCAGAAGCACAGAGCAACACAGTGTGTATTAACCCTTCACAAGCAGAGAGAGCTGCACAGTGTGTATTAACCCTTCACAAGCACAGAGAGCAACACAGTGTGTATTAACCCTTCACTAGCACAGAGAGCAACACAGTGTGTATTAACCCTTCACTAGCACAGAGAGCAGCACAGTGTGTATTAACCCTTCACTAGCACAGAGAGCGGCACAGTGTGTATTAACCCTTCACTAGCACAGAGAGCAGCACAGTGTGTATTAACCCTTCACTAGCACAGAGAGCAGCACAGTGTGTATTAACCCTTCACTAGCACAGAGAGCAGCACTGTGTGTATTAACCCTTCACAAGCACAGAGAGCAGCACAGTGTGTATTAACCCTTCACTAGCACAGAGAGCTGCACATTGTGTATTAACCCTTCACTAGCACTGAGAGCTGCACAGTGTGTATTAACCCTTCACTAGCACAGAGAGCTGCACATTGTGTATTAACCCTTCACTAGCACAGAGAGCTGCACAGTGTGTATTAACCCTTCACTAGCACAGAGAGTTGCACAGTGTGTATTAACCCTTCACTAGCACAGAGAGCAGCACAGTGTGTATTAACCCTTCACTGGCACAGAGAGCAGCACAGTGTGTATTAACCCTTCACTAGCACAGAGAGCAGCACAGTGTGTATTAACCCTTCACTAGCACAGAGAGCAGCACAGTGTGTATTAACCCTTCACTAGCACAGAGAGCAGCACAGTGTGTATTAACTCTTCATTAGCACAGAGAGCAGCACAGTGTGTATTAACCCTTCACTAGCACAGAGAGC
The DNA here is from genome assembly GCF_027579735.1 of Bombina bombina. NCBI lineage: Eukaryota > Metazoa > Chordata > Amphibia > Anura > Bombinatoridae > Bombina > Bombina bombina. Next base: position 68,990,674 of record NC_069503.1, read on the forward strand.
TGTGCAATGTGTATTAACCCCTTCACTAGCAGAGAGCAGCACAGTGTGTATTAACCCTTCACTAGCACAGAGAGCAGCACAGTGTGTATTAACCCTTTCCCTAGCACAGAGAGCTGCACAGTGTGTATTAACCTCTTCACTAGCACAGAGAGCTGCACAGTGTGTATTAACCCCTTTACTAGCACAGAGAGTAGCACAGTATGTGTTTACTATTCACTTTCAGAGCTAGCATCACAGTATGTTTTAACCCTTCTCTAGCACATGGAGCAGCACAGTGTGTATTAACCCTTCAGTAGCACAGAGAGCAGCACAGTGTGTATTAACCCTTCACTAGCACAGAGAGCAGCACAGTGTGTATTAACCCTTCACTAGCACAGAGAGCAGCACAGTGTGTATTAACCCTTCACTAGCACAGAGAGCAGCACAGTGTCTATTAACCCTTCACTAGCACAGAGAGCAGCAGTGTGTATTAACCCTTCACTAGCACAGAGAGCAGCAGTGTGTATTAACCCTTCACTAGCACAGAGAACAACACAGTGTGTATTAACCCTTCACTAGCACAGAGAGCAGCACAGTGTGTATTAACCCCTTTACTAGCACAGAGAACAGCACAGTGTGTATTAACCCTTTCACTAGCACCAGGAGCTGCACAGTGTGTATTAACCTTTCACTGCACAGAGAGCAGCACAGTGTATATTAACCCTTCACTAGCACAGAGAGCGGCACAGTGTGTATTAACCCTTCACTAGCACAGAGAGCAGCACAGTGTGTATTAACCCTTCACTAGCACAAAGAGTAGCACAGTGTGTATTAACCCTTCACTAGCACAGAGAGCAGCACAGTGTGTATTAACCCTTCACTAGCACAGAGAGCAGCACAGTGTGTATTAACCCTTCACTGGCACAGAGAGCAGCACAGTGTGTATTAACCCTTCACTAGCACAGAGAGCAGCACAGTGTGTATTAACCCTTCACTAGCACAGAGAGCAGCACAGTGTGTATTAACCCTTCACTAGCACAGAGAGCTGCACAGTGTGTATTAACCCTTCACTATCACAGAGAGCAGCACAGTGTGTATTAACCCTTCACTAGCACAGAGAGCAGCACAGTGTGTATTAACCCTTCACTAGCACAGAGAGCAGCACAGTGTGTATTAACCCTTCACTAGCACAGAGAGCAGCACAGTGTGTATTAACCCTTCACTAGCACAGAGAGCAGTATAGTGTGTATTAACCCTTCACTAACACAAAGAGTTGAGAGTACTTAGTATCCCATTGCCTGGCACAAGCAGATGAATAAGATGCATTAAAAGAACAACATTTATAACAATTATAAACTATTTAAGAAGACCAGAAAGTGACTAACACATTTATCACACAATACACACAGCCTGACTCACTCACCCAGCAGCAGCTGCACAGGAAGTAAATGGGAGGGGAACAACAGAACACTGGAGCTCCACTCTAGACAGGAGTCATGTGACCTCCACTCAAGGTTTTTTTTATTAAATAAACTTTAATGTAACAAACAACCAATAGACAATCATTCAGAACACTAAACATTTTGCAGCTTTCTGGTTCTTAATGTTCACTCACAGTGGTTTATGCTGATTGTCATTTATATGGTAACCACTGTGACTGTCATTTATAAGGTAATCACTGTGACTGTCATTTATAAGGTAACTACTGTGATTGTCATTTATAAGGTAACCACTGTGACTGTCATTTATAAGGTAACCACTGTGACTGTCATTTATAAAGTAATCACTGTGATTGTCATTTATAAGGTAACCACTGTGACTGTCATTTATAAGGTAACCACTGTGACTGTCATTTATAAAGTAATCACTGTGACTGTCATTTATATGGTAATCACTGTGACTGTCATTAATAAGGTAACCACTGTGACTGTCATTTATAAAGTAACCACTGTGACTGTCATTAATAAGGTAACCACTGTGACTGTCATTTATAAAGTAACCACTGTGACTGTCATTTATAAGGTAACCACTGTGACTGTCATTTATAAAGTAACCACTGTGACTGTCATTAATAAGGTAACCACTGTGACTGTCATTTATAAAGTAACCACTGTGACTGTCATTTATAAGGTAACCACTGTGATTGTCATTTATAAAGTAACCACTGTGAATGTCATTAATAAGGTAACTACTGTGACTATCATTAATAAGGTAACCACTGTGAATGTCATTAATAAGGTAACTACTGTGACTGTCATTTATAAGGTAACCACTGTGATTGTCATTTATAAAGTAAACACTGTGACTGTCATTTATAAGTTAACTACTGTGACTGTCATTTATAAGGTTACCACTGTGACTGTCATTTATAAGGTAACCACTGTGACTGTCATTTATAAGGTTACCACTGTGACTGTCACTTATAAGGTAACCACTGTGACTGTCACTTATAAGGTAATCACTGTGACTGTCATTTATAAGGTAACTGTAATGATGTGTATGTGTTCTGTCTATTATATGCTTATTATGTTCATGTTGATGACATCTGGTGGTTTCATGTTGCAATTACAGCTTGGTTCCTCTCAAGAATAAAACAGGAAGTGTTAATAAAGTTTGTTAATAAAAAGTTACTTTCAGTTTCTCAGCAGCCATCTTAGCTTCAAGGAGCATGGAAATCAGCTCTTAAACATTTGCCTCTAAACATACATATGCCTGTAAGTTATTTGTTTTTTGCTAAGAGTTCATTGTACATTTGAATTGCATTGCTATTTGCTGTAAGGATTACATGTAAGCTCTCTGTGTTAGAAACATGTATTATTGTATGTATTGCAAGCACCACGTGTAACTACATATTGTAATTTCAACTTTTCTTATTGTATTGTAGTTTTACAAAATAACTATTCAGAAGTAAAATCAGTTTGGAATAAACACAAAGCTATTTCTGTCTGGTTTGTTAACTAGCTGTCTAATTATCAGTTAATGAGGACAGTACAGTAAAAAGGCATGCTATATCAAGGCAAGATACAGAGCTGCATTTTATAGTAAAAAAGCAGGCTATATCAGGGGAAGATACAGAGCTGCATTGTAAAGTAAAAAGCATGATATATCAAGGCAAGATACAGAGCTGCATGGTATAGTAAAAAGGCAGGCTATATCAGGGGAAGATACAGAGCTGCATTGTAAAGTAAAAAGCATGATATATCAAGGGAAGATATAGGAGCTGCATTGTAAAGTGAGAAGCAATAACAAGCAAGATACAAAGGCTGCATTTTAAAGTAAAAAGCAGTAAATAACAAACATACAAGACCTGCAATTTAAAGTGAAAGGCAGTAAAAGTAATTTGCACAAGAACTGCATTTAAAATATTGTGCTACTTTAACCTGATCACTATGAACCAAGATAAGAGTGTTGATATGATGCAGCAAACTTTTGAGACCAGATCCTATGCCTCTGGCTCTAAATATTCAATGCGCTCCAGCAGATCATCAGCCAGTTCTGCAGGACTCAGAGCCCGTGCTAAAGCGCAAGCAGCCCAGGCACAAATTTCTTATGCTGAAAAAGAAGCAGACATGATAAAGCAGAAAGCATCACTAGAAGCAAAGGCAGCTAGGCACAAAGCAGATATGGAAGCAGAGGCAGCAAGGTGCAAAGCAGATATGGAAGCAGAGGCAGCAAGGTGCAAAGCAGATATTGAAGCAGAGGCAGCTAAGCGCAAAGCAGAGACAGCAAGGTGTGAAGCTGAAACAGCGCAACGCAAGGCAGAATTAGAAGCTAATATGCATGTGCTAAAGATTCAAAGGGCAGCAGTTGCAGCATCTGCAGAAGCAGCAGTCTATGAAGCAGCAGCTGAACTAGAAGAGGAACCACTTCAAGATTTTGCAGAAAGTAACAACTACCCATGATTCAGTACAAAGGACTCGTGAGTATGTACAGATCCATGCTCTAGACCAAGATAAAACAGAGCATGCTCCTATCCAACATATGTCCAGCATAATGCCACAGTTTCCTGACTCAACATATTTACAGTCTACTCCAAGTATTCCTGACTTGCACCCTCCTTCCCAGACTGACACTGCAAATGTCTCTACACCAAGAGTGCGCTTTCAAGAAAGCAGAGGTTACGCTGATCCACAATATCCATCACATTATATGGACTCTCACATATCCCCTCTCAGAAATAGTACATTAGGAACTTCAGAGACTACTGACCTAGCAAAGCACCTGATTCGTCGAGAGTTAGTGAGTACAGGACTACTAACATTTGATGATCGACCAGAGAACTACTGGGCATGGAAGACATCATTCCAAGGTGTCACCAGAGATCTTAATCTTACGGCCAGAGAAGAGCTAGATCTTTTGACTAAGTGGCTTGGACCAGAGTCATCTCAACAGGCTAAGAGACTGAGGTCAGTGCATGTTCATAACCCAATTGATAGAGTTAAAATGGTATGGCAGAGACTAGAAGAATGTTATGGCAGCCCTGAAGCTATTGAGAATGCACTGTTAAAGAAGCTAGAAAACTTCCCCAAAATTTCAAACAAAGACAACATAAAGTTAAGTGAACTTGGGGACATGTTGTTGGAGGTGAATGCAGCTAAGACAGGAGGCTTTTTGCCAGGACTGGCATACTTAGACACAGCTTGTGGGATCAAACCAATTATTGAAAAACTGCCATATAGCCTGCAAGAAAAGTGGATTTTTCAAGGTTCCAAGTACAAAGAAGACCATCATGTCTCCTTTCCACCATTCAGTTTCTTCACCAGATTTATTGTCAACCAAGCAAAGACCAAAAATGATCCAAGCTTCATATTCTCAACATGCAGCAACCAAGTTCCAGTAAATACAGAGAAGTCAGGAACAAGGTACAGCAACAGACCAATGGTGTCAGTAAGAAAGACAGAAGTGTCAGCTACTAATACAACTCCACAGGTGAAAAACCCTGCAAGGAAATCCATGGAATCAGACAGTCCATGTCCAATTCATAATAAACCACACCCACTGTCAAAATGTCGTGGGTTCAGAAGCAAGCACATTGATGAACGTAAAGCTTACCTGAAGGAGAATTCTATCTGCTTTAGATGTTGTGCATCCACCAGACACATTGCCAAAGACTGCAAAAATAACATAAGATGCAGAGAATGCAACAGTGACCAGCATACTTCAGCTTTGCATCCAGGTCCAGCTCCCTGGGCAGTAGAGACTCCTTTACCAAAGGGAGAGCAAGGCGGGGAGCAAGAGGAAGCTACTCCGCCCACTATTGTATCCAAGTGTACAGAGGTATGCGGGAAAGGGACAAGGCCCAGATCATGTTCCAAGATTTGTTTAGTGACTGTATATCCCTCTAACAAACCTGACTGTTCTGTAAAAATGTATGCAGTGTTAGATGATCAAAGTAACCGTTCTTTAGCCAAATCAGAGTTTTTTGATGTGTTTAACATTAGTGGTGAAACATTTTCCTACACTCTAAGAACATGCTCAGGCATTACAGAGAACACAGGGCGAAGGGTATCCAACTTCACTGTTCAGTCTATTGATGGGAAAACACACATAAAACTCCCCACACTCATTGAATGTGACATGATACCTGATGACAAGTCAGAAATTCCAACACCTGAGATTACACAGCATTTCCCTCATCTGAAATCCTTAACAGATAAGATCCCAGCACTTGACCCTAACGCACAAATACTTCTCTTGTTAGGAAGAGACATTCTGAAGGTGCACAAAATACGTGAGCAGATTAATGGGCCTCACAACAGTCCTTATGCACAACATTTAGACTTAGGTTGGGTCATAGTTGGGGAAGTATGCTTAGGAGGAGCTCATAGACCAGCAGATGTGAACTCTTTCAAGACAAATGTGTTGCCTAGTGGGCGCACTTCTCTGTTCAGCCCATGCACTAGCTATATACAGGTAAAAGAGACCTTTAATGCTTGTAAACAACAGTCATACAACCCCTCATTGTGTTATTTAGGAACTGCAACTCATAATGTGGGCAGTTTAGATGATAATGTGTTTGTTACTACTCCAAACGATGACAAACCTGCTATGTCTATTCAAGATGGTATGTTCCTTGATGTAGTTGAAAAAGAGATGTTTATTGATGAAGCAAATTACTGGGTAGCACCCCTACCATTTCGCTCACCTCGTCTTAGACTACCAAACCACTAAGAGCAAGCCCAGAAAAGACTCCTTGCTCTACAGCGTTCCTTTGTGAAAAAACCTGAAATGAAAGAACATTTTGTTAACTTTATGCAAAAGATCTTTGACCATGACCAAGCAGAACCTGCCCCACCATTGGAACCAGGTGAGGAGTGTTGGTACCTACCAATCTTTGGTGTCTATCACCCTCAGAAGCCAGGACAGATCAGAGTAGTTTTTGACTCAAGTGCTCAGTTTGAAGGCATCTCACTGAATGACACACTCCTCAGTGGGCCTGATTTAAATAATACACTACTAGGTTTCCTTTTACGTTTCCGCAAAGAGCAAGTTGCAATTACCACTGATGTACAACAAATGTTTTACTGTTTCAGGGTTAGAGAAGATCACCGTAACTATTTGAGATTTCTTTGGTTTCATGACAATGACCTTAACAAAGAAATTACAGAGTTCAGGATGAAGGTACATGTCTTTGGAAACAGCTCTTCTCCAGCCATAGCCATTTATGGTCGAAGACAATTAGCAAAGCAAGGAAAGAGTGAGTATGGTAAAGATGTAGAACAGTTTATCTTGAGGAATTTCTATGTAGATGATGGACTCGCATCGGTGCCTACTGAGGCTGAAGCAGTCAGTCTCCTGCAGAGAGCTAAGGACATGCTCGCAGGATCAAATCTCAAGCTACACAAAGTGGCATCCAACAGAAGTCCAGTAATGGAAGCATTTCCTGCAGATGACAGAGCTAAAGATCTAAAGGACCTTGTTCTAGGTGTCGATCCTCTACCCCTCCAAAGAAGCTTAGGAATAAGTTGGAACTTACAGACCGACAGTTTCACTTTTCAAGTGTCCAAAGAGGTAAAACCTTTCACACGGAGAGGTATGAGAGGTATCCTGGCTACAGTAAACAGTCTTTATGACCCACTTGGGTTTGCATCTCCAATCACTATGCAAGGTAAATCTTTAGTCAGAGAACTCTCAACAGACCAATGTGACTGGGATTCCCCACTCTTACCAGATAGAGAAGCTCAATGGAGAGCATGGACAGAAGACCTGATCCATCTTGAAGATCTCAGTATTCCCAGACCCTATGTGCCAGTGTCACTATCATCCACAGTAAGAAAGGAGGTATGTGTTTTTTCTGATGCTTCTACTGTAGCGATAGCAGCTGTGGCATATCTCAGAGTCATAGACAGTAGCGGTCAATGTCATGTAGGCTTTATTATGGGCAAATCTAAACTATCTCCAAGACCAGCCCATACAGTGCCACGTCTAGAATTATGTGCAGCTGTTTTGTCAGTTGAGCTAGCTGAACTTATTACTGAAGAAATGGACATTGAACTTTATGCAGTTAAATATTACACTGATAGCAAAATTGTGTTAGGTTATATTCACAATACTTGTAGGAGATTTCATGTATATGTCTCAAACAGAATAATTTGTATTAGAAAATCTACTAATCCAGATCAGTGGCATTATATTAACACCAGTCAGAATCCAGCAGATCATGGTACTAGACCAATTCAGGCAGCTCACCTAAAACATACCAACTGGTTCTCAGGCCCAAATTTCTTACATCAAGCAGATTCAGGTGATCAATCTGAAGCTGAAGTATTTGACCTCATTGAACCAGATTCTGACAGTGAGATCAGACCTGAAGTGACAGCTTTAATAACTGAAGTGTATGAATGCCAGTTAGACTCACATAGATTTCTCAGATTCTCAAAGTGGAAGTCCCTTGTGAGAGGTATAGCAACACTTATTCACATTGCTAAGTCATTTTCCAGCAGCACTCAAAAGGAGTCGTGTACAGGCTGGCATTGCTGCAAAGGGTTATGCCATTCCTTAGATTTCTTGCAAGCTGAAACAGTGATTATCAAATGTATCCAAACATGGAAATATAGGAAATGGAAAGAAAAACAAAACGTTCAAGAAGGAGATCTTGTATTGTTGAAAGACTCTCAAGTAAAGCCAATGGATGGACAATGAGTCTTTTTGTAAAAACCATTCCTAGTGGTGATGGTAAAATTCGCAAAGTAGAGGTCAAAATCATTAAACAAGGGACTGCTAAAGTATACCTTAGACCTGTGTCAGATTTGATTGTTCTTTTTCAAAGTAAAAAGTTATCTGGTTGAATTTAATAATAATTTATAGATCATGTAATAGTGGTATATTTTTATACCAGGCGGGGAGTGTTCTGTCTATTATATGCTTATTGTGTTCATGTTGATGACATCTGGTGGTTTCATGTTGCAATTACAGCTTGGTTCCTCTCAAGAATAAAACAGGAAGTGTTAATAAAAAGTTACTTTCAGTTTCTCAGCAGCCATCTTAGCTTCAAGAAGCATGGAAATCAGCTCTTAAACATTTGCCTCTAAACATATTTGTTATTTGTTTTTTGCTAAGAGTTCATTGTACATTTGAATTGCATTGCTATTTGCTGTAAGGATTAAATGTAAGCTCTCTGTGTTAGAAACATGTATTATTGTATGTATTGCAAGCACCACGTGTAACTACATATTGTAATTTCAACTTTTCTTATTGTATTGCAGTTTTACAAAAATAACTATTCAGAAGTAAAATCAGTTTGGAATAAACACAAAGCTATTTCTGTCTGGTTTGTTAACTAGCTGTCTAATTATCAGTTAATGAGGACAGTACAGTATGCTTTATGTTATATTTTAAGTTCAGTATTTATGCTTAGTTCACTCTGTGTATTATAAACAGTTAACATTTTAGTCATGTGATCGGAGGGGGCAGGCAGTTGTTGTTAAGATGGCTGCTGCTGAATAAAGTATGTATTCTTGTTCTAGCTCCTTGCTGTTTGCAAATACATTATAAAATCATCACATGGTACCAGAAGTGGGGTGAAAAGTGACATAGCAGCAAACAGCAACACAAAGAACATTCCTTCTCTGGATTTAGAGTCAGGGAACATTGCTGACAATTGGTCAAAATGGAGGGAGCTGATTGAACTTGTGTTTGCAGGACCAGACGCAGACAGATGGACTGATCAACAGAAGGCAGCACACTTGACCCCCCATAGTCAAGTTGTCCCATAACCCAACAACAAAAACACTTCACACACTGTTTGGGTAGAAAAGGCCGCAGCTCATTTATTAACATAACTTATAAACATCATAACTTAAAATGAACCAATCACAGTGCTTGCCCCCTTTTGTTAACTCCTCAGCCCCACCCATCTCCTGGGAGGGGCTACCACCACTACACCATCCCCCTGCTGCTCCAACAGGAAATACAATCCATCAGATTCCAGGCGTAAGCCTCAACTAACCAGAGCAAGCACCCCGCCACCACACACTTCCCGAGTGAGTACCGCCACCCAGAGCGAAGGCCTTTTCAATCCCTTCCTTCAACATGAAGTTAAAGAGGTGTAAACCCACCTCATTCAGGTGTACCCTATCCTTTGAATAGAAACATTTCCCTGATTCCCCTTCAAACTCCACATGTCTCAACCTGACACCCCCAAGCCTTCTCACATACCCGCTCACCATCCTGTTAATCTTCCGTCTGAAAGCTTCCAACCGCAACATATCCCATGCTGACCTCCAAACCAACCTGCTCTCAATCTCTGTCCACACTATGACCAGCCCAGGGAAGAGCTGCCGTAATCTATCCATACTCCTTTTTATCTCCTCCACTAAGTCTTTCTGGGACATGAATCCCAGAGCATTACCCCCTGCATGAATAAGCAGAATTTGAGGAGGGGCGAACAGCCTAGCGTACTCCACCACCTTACCCACTACCTGTCCCCATTTCATACCCCTGACCCCGAACCATTTAACTAAAACTTGCTCCTTGGACAGCCCCAACTGCACTCCATCTTCTTTCACCGCGCAGCTTTCCTGGCCCAATACGCATATGAATGCCCGATCACCCAACATCACACCGGACCTGCCAAGAAAACAAACAAAAGCTGTATCAGCTACCCCCCTTTTTAAACCACCATCCCAGGCCTCACATACACCCGAAATCTCTCAGACCTCCACCTCCCAATTCTTATGACCCCCGATTCATCCAAGCCAAGCCCTGCAGCCTCAGTCGCTGCCCCAATTTTGAAAGAATGGGACCCAAACTCCAAACCCCCTATGTCCAACCCCTTTAATGCTTTCCTGAATACTGACACAAACTGAAACCTGGACAGGGATGATTCATCCTCATTAATCAACAACAGGCCACCCACTTCCGGGTGGCAACAGAGGAAACCCCGCACCGCTGCCACCGGGCAACACTCCCCTCCAGTTTCCCTCAAAGAAATCAAGCATCCCTTTCCGGCCTGATCCATCTTGGAACTCCGCAACCATAGTTCCACCCCACCTTCCCTTAATACTACCCCATCCTTGCGAAGTCCCCCATCATCTTTCCTATTCTTCCCCACCAACTCCGACACCTTAAACGCCCCAAAAAAGGCTAAGATAAAAGCCGTCTTAAACAGCATCTCCTCGGAACTGGAAACACACAAACCTTTTTAACTACCCACCACCTTTTCCAAAACTGAAAACGTCACTGGTCTCCTACTGTCCCTCTTCCCCTTTCCTCGACACAAACCCCTTAATGCCATACGCACCATGAAAACCTTGGTTAAATCGTCCTCCCCCAATAACTGAAACAAGAAGGCTAATGCCGCAACCCTTTTCCGTATCATCGACAGCGACAGCCTCTCCTCACCTCATCTCTTGATCCATGACAACAACATCCCCAGTTGCCCTCCTTTGTCCCCACTAACGTGCCTTCCACTGACCAATTCCCCCCAGCTCCGCCACACTCGGGCGTACATCTTCCATGTGTTAGGAGCTAGATCCCCTTTTAACAAACCGATCACTCCATGATCACTCCATCATTCACACAGTGTTTGCTATCAAGTTTGCTATTAAGCCAAGAACTGGTTAATACTTACCGCTATGGCGGAACAAGATTCCCTAAATATTGGAAATTGCTGATTACCAAGAACTGGTTAATGTTTACCGCTACGTCGGAATATGTTTCCTCACACAGTGTCCTGAAGCTAAGGATTGGTCCACAGTTATCTCTACGGCGGTACTAACTTTTATGAATTGTAACCAATCTGCAGGTTGTTTAACAGCATCAAATGATATTTACAAATTAACCATTTGTGGCCTACTTTCCACACTGTTTATTAAGATAAGATGAGGACCAGTAAGGATTTCTCTTCTATACTAATGACTGGGACTTTTTAACTATCCTGTGATTATTAACAGGCAAATCTTTGTTTCTTTTGATGTTAACGGTTGCAACATGTTATGAGCATTATTACTATAAATATTATATGATTTTTCCAGCTGGTAGATATATTCATAGTGCACTATGATAGGAATTGTTAGAGAATCCTGCAGGCTGTTATGCATAATTTTCTCAGGTTGTTTCTAATAAACACTCCTTTAATGCTCCTTTTGGTCTAGTAAAAGACTGATTTATAGTATTATTCATTGTTTATGCCACTATAAGGTTTGACACTTCAGATAATGCATATCCAATTATATTGATAGGGATTGGTCAGTGCTGGACAGGATAAGCTTCCAATTTCTAACATTAAATAATTTAAATTGCCACTTTCCCCTTGCACCAGGGGTCTGAGAAGTACTAATAATTCAGACCACTGTAACCTCCCCTTCTTTATTGGTAATACTGATAGTGCTGACAACACCCTCTTTCTTAATTTAATTTCTGACCATTTATGTGGTCTTTCTTGTTGCCTTGCACATCTAGTTTTATAATATATGAAAATTCTTTGGTGTTATATATCCTCTAGATCAGTGGTTGCCAACCGCAGTCCTCAAGGACCCCCAACAGTCCTGGTTTTCATTATAGCTGAACCAGTGCACAGGTGAAATAATCAGCTGATGGATGAGAGCAGGTTGGTTACAGATCCGCTGATTATTTCACCTGTGCACTGGTTTAGCTATAATGAAAACCAGGACTGTTGGGGGTCCTTGAGGATCGCGGTTGGCAACCACTGCTCTAGATAGCATAATCAGATATGGCGGGTTTTGATAAGACAGAATGGGATTTTGACATGGATGAAACTTTTTCATTTCCTAGCAGTACAGCTAACTCAAACCAAAATTCAGAAGAAAGCCAAAATATTTTTAAAGTATTTAAAACTTAGAAATCAAAAATACTAAAAGAACAAAAATTAAAATTGGAGATTTCAAGCTTAAATAAATATTTAGAAGCAAAAATGTTACCAATGGGCCTAAGGGTAAGAAAAAGACCAGGCTCTAATCTGAATGAACCACTCTTAGAGGATTTCCAGAAAAAATTGGATAATTATGCAAGTGAGTGTGCCTTTAACTGGATGAAGTTAATGATTGATGAGAATGAATTAAGACTGAAGCAAGTGCAGACTGAACTGAATGTAGCAACTGAAAAATAGATGAATGGAAGATAAATGAGCAATATGATAAATTAATGGGTGTGGCGCAATTGGAAGTGAGAAAAATCCAAGACACAATACAATTTAGGAAAAGGAGAAAATTTGAAAGAGACTGGGATGATTATCAAAAAAAATCAAGTTGATAATTATGTATACCAAACCAGCAGCTCAGAATCAGGAGGTTCATCAACTGAGGATAAAAATAGACAAAAATTTAGATCAAGACGAGGTAGAAGAAGGGATTTTTTTAGGCCAGAGACAACAGGAAACAAAAGGACCAGGAGAGGAGGGAGGAAATACAAAGCAAACTATACAAGAAGGGAGAAAATACCCATTTAAGAATCAATTGAAAGAGAAGCAGAAAGCTTAATAAAATAAAAAAAAGTGGTGAACCTCTCTGAAGCCAAGCTAACTGACTATCAAATTGAGGTATTAGGCAAGGGGCTATCTTTTGCTCCTACAAATAAATGTGACAAATTTACAGTAGTAAAGGATTTAAACTTGTTTGCAAGAAAACTAATTTTAAAGAAAACTTTTGAAAATAAAACACCAGATACAACTTTAGATATTCATGATCGCCAAATATTGGTCTAGAAAAATTAGCTTCAGAGAGAGACCCAAATGAACAATCATCCTTATCCCATATAGGATTTAGTACATTGAAAAATAAATCCACCTACATGCCCTCCTTATCAATGGTCCCAAGTGTACAAAACTTTGTCAAACTTGAAAAGGATATCATTGAAATGGATGAGAATACATATACAAAGAACAATTTAACATCTAAACAGCAGTTAGCTTTAAAAGAATTACAAAAGAACCCTGACATTACTATTAAACCGTCAGATAAAGGCGGAAACGTTATAGTTCTAAACACAAAAGATTATTTAAAAGAATGTATTCTCCAAGTCCAAGATAAAACTCATTACAAAAATATTAAAAATGACCCTACTGAACAATATTCTTCTGAATTAGATCAAATCTTATCAGAAGCACTAAAAGAAGGCCTTATTAATAAACGTGAGTTTGACTATCTCAAAGTTAAGTTTCCAATCACACCAACTTTTTATACCATACCCAAACTACATAAGGGGAGACTACCGCCCCCGGGTAGACCAATAATTTCGGGGATGGGGTCCCTGACCAAAAAATCTCTGAATATGTTGACTATAACTTAAGACCATTCCTTGACAATCTCCCATCCTTTGTAAAAGACTCACTAGATGTCCTTAAAAAACTTGAAGGCCTAACAGTCCAAAAAGATACATTTTTAGTAACGATTGATATAGAAGGGTTATACTCTTCGATTCCTCACGCTAAAGGAGTCGAAAGCTGCAGATACTTTATGGAACAGAGGGGGAAAGAATATACTGAACATACAAATTTTGTATTAACACTCCTGGATTTTCTGCTGCAACATAATTATTTCACATTTAATAAAAAAAATTTATGTACAAACACTAGGCACAGCCATGGGTACTTGTTGTGCACCAACTTACGCATGTCTGTACCTAGGATATTGGGAAAAAGAAGTAATCTGGGATGGCAACTATAAGGATAATATAGGACTATGGATACGCTTCATAGATGACACCCTACTACTATGGGAGGGATCAGAAGAAGAATTAATTCAATTTATGGAATTTTTGAATCAAAATAGTTTCAATTTGAAATTCACATATACAAGTAGCAAAACAGAAATAAGCTTCTTAGATTTAAATATCACTAATGTAAATCAAACTATCATAACATCAACTCATAGAAAACTTACAGCTGGTAATACATTACTACGTGCTGACAGCCATCATCCAACACACCTATTATTTAACATACCACATGGCCAATATTTAAGACATAGGAGAAACTGTACACAAATTGAAACATTTAAAATGGAGGCTAGTGATTTACAAAAAAGATTTAAAGAAAGAGGGTATTCTCAAAATTGCCTAATATAGAAAAACAAGATACCGGGATAGACAGGAAATTCTATACAAATCAAAAGAAAAACTGCAAGGAGACACAGTGAGATTTATCAGTACTTATAATGACTCCTGGGCAGAAATTAGAGCAATTCTGCTGAAACACTGGCACATTTTAACTCTAGATAACTCTATAGCGAAGCAAATCAGCAGTACTCCCCAAATGACAGCCAAAAAAAGCCCCCAATCTTAAAGACAAACTTGTTAGAAGCCATTTTTGTATTAATAAGCCTGGTAACTGGTTGTCACAATACAAAACTAAGGATGATATTTTTAAATGTTCAAAATGTTCAGTCTGTCCAAATATGACCACCGGAAATAAATTAATTGATAAATTTGGTAAACAGTGGTATATCCAGGGACATAAACTGTACAAGTGAAGGAGTAGTATATTTAGTTTACTGTAACTGCCCTTGTTATTACGTTGGTAAAACGTACAGAGAGTTAAAAGAGAGAATAAAGGAACACAAGAGAGATATAAAGAACAAACTGATTGATACTAGTAGTGTAGCACAACATTTTTTCCATTTTCATAATAGCAATAAACATGAATTAAAATTTAGAATATTGCATAAGTTTGCTATTTATATTTTCTTTCTTCATTAAATCAAATATTGGAAGTTAAGGATTAATCCATGTCAGGATCCCTTACGTGAATTTGATATTTCATGTTTAAAATAATTCCTAAAGATTATCTTGATTTTTCATTAAGTAAAAAAGGGTTATTTAATATTTTAAAAATTTAAAAACTCTCATATAAGCAGCTATGTACTGCTTTTACTATAATCAAAAATGAGAGGAATGGGGGGGGGCGTGTCCGAACAGCAGCCAAGATGGTTGCTTTTCTCTATGGCTGGTGACAGGAGCTGGTTAATCCGCTATTTATCGCTCCTTAGACCTGTTTTCCTAACTACTACTAATCTATTCCGTGAAGCCCAGAGCCTGCTGAGCAGATTACTGTACTTTTTATGAGAAATCCCAGCCCGGAAGACCTGCATAGATGAGGTGCGTAGCAGAGGCTAATTAACAGCCGAGGCCTTCATCTCGCCCTCCCCATTTTCCTGCAGAAACAGCACTTCATGCTGTATATTTTGCACCCGCTTCCACCACCGAGTGATCGCAGCACAATTTGAATGAAAAATGGCTACTATAGAACATTCTAAGCACACTTGGGACATTATAACTGCTAAGTTGCTGACCCGGTTTGCTGAGTTTGAAGAGGGGATACTTCAAAGTCTTGGGTCCTACTCACTGAAAACTCAATTCTGGGATACGCAAGAGGAAGCTTCCCCGCAATCCCCTATAGAGAGAGAGATGCACAGGGAGCAGCCGAGTCCTGATGCTGGTACTGTGACACTCTCGTGGGCTGACTCCGCATTTACGCTGTGGCAATATCAAGGTATGTCCTCTCGGATACCGGCAAATGACTTGAAAGATGCGGCCGATCCTTGAGAACAAAATCTAAGTTGCTTGTGGGACCAGAGGGATGGCATAGAGGCCCTGTGGGGCAGACACAGCAGTACAACTCTTCAACTTACCCCGATGCTGTATATGGATGAGGACCTTACTCATGAGTACATTAACAGTCAGGCTCATGTTAGAGAGAACGCATCTGAGGGGATTCCTAAGCTTTTCCCCAGTATTTTTGATCCCTGTGACTGGTTAAGACTATGTGCCGCTCTGCCAAGACTTGAGATATGGAGAAAGGGTGTGGGGTGAGATACCTCATTACGAGTGACTCTTCTCATTCCTAAAAAACATGAAAAATCCTATCTGGAACTTTTATGAAGACCGTGAGGTCTGAGGATCTTAGTTTGAAGAAGAGTTTAGGATTTAATGTCTGAGAAGATTGTTACATCCTGCCCATATTCTCTTTTTCATGTTTTCCCCATATTCTCTTTAGCTAAAAGTTTGTACTAACCTAATGTGTCTGGGGAAGCCTTATTGTATGCTTCTAAACCTGGTTTTCTAACAACAGTTCATGTGTATTGTGTATACTGGTATGCCTATTTAAGAAAGTTATACTGTTTGCCTGTCTGCTCAGTGTAAAAGTGTCTGTTCATATGTGTTTTGTATTATGTTGGGTCTGTTTAGTATAGTTCTATTATATGCTGGCAGATAATGGCCATTAATACCTGCTCATTGATAACTGATACTTTATTAGGTCTGTCTAGGGCAGTTTTTATTTATTTTTCATTTTCACTTGCTATGTATTTAAAAACCGTTCATTAACGCCTGCTCTAGTTTGTGTTGTTTATTATGAGGCCCAGAACGGGTTAATAGTACTGTCAGCCCTACTTTCCTATCTGGGGTGTGCATCGTTACACATTCCAAAACTTCCCACAGTTTAGTGGCAAGCACTGAAACCAGAGCTGTAGATTTTACTTCCTACTAGAGATATACTGACTGCTCTGTGATATATAAAATTAATGACCATAAGGGCCAAAATAGAGAACTGGTACAGTGTTAGCTTTTTACTAATGACGGGTAGTGCTGATCCTTCTACTGTTTATATAAAGTAGTCACGTTCTTATATATGTTTGTTCATGCAAGTGTATTTACATCCTTATTTTGTTCTACTTATGCTTCAGTTTAATAGTATGAATGAAGTTTGTAGCCCAAGTTTAGCATAAAGATTTAAAGCCCATAAAATTAGAAAACCAAGATTCATCATGGGAGAGCCAAAAGTGGTCTTCAAAGGTTCAAGGTAGCCTTCTTTAGCTATGTTTATACTGTAATGGGAGGTCCAAGAGTAGCCTCTAAGGGTATCTAGAAGGCTTAGAGCTTTACTGGCACCAATATTGTTTCCTCATTTAAGTAAATACTGTCATTTAACCTCAATGTTTATATAGTTTGGCTACTATTGGTTGTATATATGGAAATTATTTTGCTGTACAACCTTATTGATATGTATATTCTGTATGCCTTTCAATGAATCTCAATAAAATAAATTGTTTTAAAAAAAAAAATGCGAGGAAAAATCTTTTGTCCTTTCATTTATTTAAAAAAAAAAACTTTTTTCAGCAAAAAATCTGTAAATCAACATTAAGCTATACTATACCAATAAGGAGCATTTCTATTTTCATAATTGCGGTATTTCTCTACAACTCCGTAGTTATAATTCTTAATGTTTAACACCCAAATATGTATCAATGATTAAGATACATTGTCTTAGTTAAACTAAGTTACTATTTTACCCCAAATATAGAATGTAATTCAATAAAGGCTTCAAGAAAGGGAGGAGTTTTCCTCCGTAATGTTTTTCTTTAAAGGGAATCCCATACACACCTGTTGATCACTGATTGTATTTGGAGCCGTAAGAAGCCCCATAGCCTTAGGGGTGAAACGCGCGTAGCTGGCTGGAGTGTTTGTTGGAACACAGTGAGACCAAAGATTTACTGTCCGTTCACCAAGATTGATGTGATTTAGAGGCCGCAATACAACCGCAGATAAAAAGGGTTGCGAAGTATTTCAGAGGAGCACCCCAGGATTTACCTGTCTTACAGCACTGACAGAAGGGACCCAGGAGGTGCAGCACCGCGATAGTGGGACTCTCAAACAACCGCAAGTATAACCGCTATGGTGGACCACACTTTCAGACACAGGCCCCTAGTTATCAAGCCGTCAACCTCAAATACGCTGGAATTCCGCAGCGTATTTGTGGCAAGGCTGATTCGCCTTAGTTATCAAAGGCTAGAGACCGGCAAAAGTAGAATTTAGTGACGTAAGCTTCGATCCGCCGGAATCAGTCCGACACAGATCAATTCTTATGTCACTCCAGATGTTCACACAAGTTCTGCACAATCTGACTACTTTTGCTAGTTATCAAAAAACTAGCAGGTACGCTCGGCACTTTTCCGGCCCAGCGTACCTGGTTTTCAACCCGCCGCCCTGGAGGCAGCGGATCCCATAGGAATCAATGGGAGTCTGACCATAGCGAAAGTTCATGTTCGCTGCTGCCCGACATCCCATTGATTCCTATGGCAGATGTCTGCACCTAACACCCTAACATGTACCCCGAGTCTAAACACCCCTAATCTGTCCCCCCTACACCGCCGCAACTAAATAAATTTATTACCCCCTAAACCGCCGCTCCCGGAGCCCACCGCCACTATAATAAATATGTTAACCCCTAAACCTCCGCTCCCGGAGCCCGCAGCCACCTACATAATACTTATTAACCCCTATCCTGCCCCCCTATACCGCCGCCACTATAATAAAATTATTAACCCCTAAACCTAAGTCTAACCCTAACCCCCCCAACTTAAATATTAATTAAATAAATCTAAATAAATATTACTCTTATTAACTAAATTAATCCTATTTAAAACTAAATACTTACCTTTAAAATAAACCCTAATATAGCTACAATATAAATAATTATTATATTGTAGCTATTTTAGGATTTATTTTTATTTTACAGGCAACTTTCAATTTATTTTAACTAGGTACAATAGCTATTAAATATTATTAACTATTTAATACCTACCTAGTTAAAATAAAGAGAAAATTACCTGTAAAATAAAAACTAACCTAAGTTACAATTACACCTAACACTACACTATACTTAAATAAATTATTCCTATTTAAAACTAAATACTTACCTGTAAAATAAACCCTAAGATAGCTACAATATAATTATTAATTACATTGTAGCTATTTTAGGGTTTATATTTATTTTACAGGTAACTTTGTATTTATTTTAGCTAGTTAGAATAGTTATTAAATAATTAACTATTTAATAACTACCTAGCTAAAAGAAATACAAAATTACCTGTAAAATAAATCCTAACCTAAGTTACAATTAAACCTAACACTACACTATCATTAAATTAATTAAATAAATTACCTACAAATAACTACAATTAAATACAAATTAAATAAACTAACTAAAGTACAAAAATAAAAAAAGCTAAGTTACAAAAAATAAAAAATAAGTTACAAACATTTCAAAAATATTACAACAATTTTAAACTACTTACACCTAATCTAAGCCCCCTAATAAAATAACAAAGCCCCCAAAAATAAAAAAAATGCCCTACCCTATTCTACATTAAAAATGTAACAGCTCTATTACCTTACCAGCCCTTAAAAGGGCCTTTTGCGGGGCATGCCCCAAAGAAAACAGCTCTTTTGCCTGTAAAAAAAAATACAACCCCCCAACATTAAAACCCACCACCCACACACCCCTACTCTAACCCAAACCCCCCTTAAAATAAACCTAACACTACCCCCCTGAAGTACATCCTACCTTTAGCCGTCTTCAGCCAGCCGACCACCGATGGAACAGAAGAAGATATCCGCAGCGGCAGAAGTCATCATCCAAGGGGCGCTGAAGAGGTCTTCCATCCGATTGAAGTCATCATCCAGGCGGCGTCTTCAATCTTCATCCATCCGGAGCGGAGCCATCTTCAGACAAGCCAACGCGGAGCCATCCTCGGACGCGGAGCCAATCAGAATTCGAGGGACGCCATCTTGGATGACGTCCCTTAAAGGAACCGTCATTCGTCGTTAGTCCGTTGGTAGAAGAGGATGGCTCCGCGTCGGCTCGTCTGAAGATGGCTCCGCTCCGGATGGATGAAGATTGAAGACCTCTTCAGCGCCCCTTGGCTGATGACTTCAATCGGATGGAAGACTTCTTCAGCGCCCCTTGGATGATGACTTCTGCCGCTGCGGATCTCCTCTTCTGTTCCATCGGTGGTCGGCTGGCTGAAGACGGCTAAAGGTAGGATGATCTTCAGGGGGGTAGTGTTAGGTTTATTTTAAGGGGGGTTTGGGTTAGAGTAGGTGTGTGTGGATGGTGGGTTTTAATGTTGGGGGGGTTGTATTTTTTTTTTTTACAGGCAAAAGAGCTGTTTTCTTTGGGGCATGCCCCGCAAAAGGCCCTTTTAAGGGCTGGTAAGGAAATAGAGCTGTTAACTTTTTAATGTAGAATAGGGTAGGGCATTTTTTTATTTTGGGGGGCTTTGTTATTTTATTAGGGGGCTTAGATTAGGTGTAAGTAGTTTAAAATTGTTGTAATATTTTTGAAATGTTTGTAACTTATTTTTTTTATTTTTTGTAACTTAGCTTTTTTTATTTTTTGTACTTTAGTTTATTTAATTGTAGTTATTTGTAGGTAATTTATTTAATTAATTTAATGATAGTGTAGTGTTAGGTTTAATTGTAACTTAGGTTAGGATTTATTTTACAGGTAATTTTGTATTTCTTTTAGCTAGGTAGTTATTAAATAGTTAATAACCTGTAAAATAAATATAAACCCTAAAATAGCTACAATGTAATTATTAATTACATTGTAGCTATCTTAGTGTTTATTTTACAGGTAAGTATTTAGTTTTAAATAGGAATAATTTATTTAAGTATAGTGTAGTGTTAGGTGTAATTGTAGTTTTTATTTTAAAGGTAATTTTCTCTTTATTTTAACTAGGTAGGTATTAAATAGTTAATAACTATTTAATAGCTATTGTACCTAGTTAAAATAAATTGAAAGTTGGCTGTAAAATAAAAATAAATCATAAAATAGCTACAATATAATTATTATTTATATTATAGCTATATTAGGGTTTATTTTAAAGGTATTTAGTTTTAAATAGGATTAATTTAGTTAATAAGAGTAATATTTATTTAGATTTATTTAATTAATATTTAAGTTAGGGGGGTGTTAGTGTTAGACTTAGGTTTTGGGGGTTAATAATTTTATTATAGTGGTGGCGGTGTAGGGGGGGCAGGATAGGGGTTAATAAATTTATTATAGGTGGCGACGGTGTAGGGGGGCAGATTAGGGGTTAATAAGTTTAATATAGGTGGCGGCGGGGTCCGGGAGCGGCGGTTTAGGGGTTAAACAATTTATTTAGTAGCGGCAGGGTCCGGGATCGGCAGGATAGGGGTTAATAAATTTATTATAGGTGGCGGCGGTATAGGGGGGGCAGGATAAGGGTTACTAGGTATAATGTAGGTGGCGGTGGGCTCCGGGAGCGGTGGTTTAGGGGTTAATACATTTATTATAGTTGCAGTGGTGTCCGGGAGCGGCGGTTTAGGGGTTACTAACTTTATTTATTTGCGGGGGGCTCCAGGGGCGCTGGTATAGGGGGTAGAACAGTGTAGTTTAGTGTGGGTGCTTAGTGACAGGCTAGCAATAAAGCTGGGAAAAAGCCGAAGAGCAGTGAGATCGGATGAGTGATAACTATCACAGTTCGCTGCTCATCGCCCCATACTTTGGTGATTACCAAGAACTGGTTAATGTTTACCACTACGGCGGAATATGTTTCCTCACACTGTGTCCTGAAGCTAAGGATTGGTCCACAGTTATCGCTACGGCGGTACTAACTTTTATGATTTGTAACCAATCTGCATGTAGTTTAACAGCATCAAATGATATTTACAAATTAACCATTTGTGGCCTACTTTCCACACTGTTTATTAAGATAAGATGAGGACCAGTAAGGATTTCTCTTCTATACTATTGACTGGGACTTTTTAACTATCCTGTGATTATTAACAGGTAAATCTTTGTTTCTTTTTATGTTAACGGTTGCAACATGTTATGAGCATTATTACTATAAATATTATATGATTTTTCCAGCTGGTAGATATATTCATAGTGCACTATGATAGGAATTGTTAGAGAATCCTGCAGGCTGTTATGCATAATTTTCTCAGGTTTATTTCTAATAAACACTCCTTTAAAGGGACACTGAACCCAATTTTTTTATTTTGTGATTCAGATAGAGCATGCAATTTTAAGCAACTTTCTAATTTACTCCTATTATCAATTTTTCTTCGTTCTCTTGCTATCTTTATTTGAAATAAAAGCCATCTAAGCTTTTTTGGGTTAAGAACTCTGGACAGCACTTTTTGATTGGTGGATGGATTTTTTCCACCAATCAGCAAGGACAACCCGCATCTAAACTTAGATTCTTGCATTTCAAATAAAGATACCAAGAGAATAAAGAAAATTTGATAATAGGAGTAAATTAGAAAGTTGCTTAAAAATTCATGCTCTATCTGAATCACAAAAGAAACATTTTGGGTTCAGTGTCCCTTTAATGCTCCTTTTGGTCTAGTAAGAGACTGATTTATAGTATTATTCATTGTTTATGCCACTATAAGGTTTGACGCTTCAGATAATGCCTATCCAATTATATTGATAGGGATTGGTCAGTGCTGGACAGGATAAGCTTCCAATTTCTAACATTAAATAATAATATATATATAAAATATGTATATATGCAATTATCTTTTATTTGTTATCATCACAATCTTCACATTGTGTTATTAACAAATGTATTGGGTGTTTTTTTTTGGTTGGACTTAAATATTAATGGTTTATCTATGAAGAAAATATTGAATGTGTAACTATTTGTATACATAGCATATTTGTCTAAAAGAATGATTTGTATTTTAATCAGTACTATGTCTCTTTGCTCTAATTTTATTATGTTATTGAATTATTCTTCCTTTGTAATTGTATTATTCTTTAGGTTGTGATTTTGGTGAGATGTAGCGCCAGAGACAGAAACACCTATGGCTCTGAACAAAAGGCTGATTAGCTAGCCTAAAAAGGAATAGTAAGGAGTATATTGTGTTCGAAGCTCCTCAGGTGGGCTAGGTGTTATGGAAATTAGTGAAATGTGTGCATAAAAAGTTTAATTATAAACCTGTTCAAAAATGAGTTAAAACATACCAATGGTAAGTGCATAAGCAATAAAATACAATAAATACAATAAGATGTGGATCCACACTTTCACAAATTGAACAAAAATAAAATCTGTTAAAAACGCTATAAATTTAAAAACTCCAATGATTGTATGAGAAATAAGACTTCAATGGGCAGAAAGGAGACCTAATTAGATTGACTTGCAAGTGTTAACTTGTGAAAAAGGACATGTGTGATTGTGCTATATCAACACTTATAATTGGTGTTGATTCTGTGATCAAAAATAGTGGTCAAAGAAATGGTGAAAAAACGGATTGCAGTCCAGAATAATAATTTCAAAAATTGTGCAAACTATATGTGAAGAAATATTGAAAAAAATTGAAAAAAATGAGAAAAATAATGAAAAAGGAAAAAGTAAAAATGTGAAAAAAATGTGAGAGAAAAAAGAAAGAAGAGAACAAAGTCAGTACTTGTAATCCAAAAACAGTGTCCTGTATTTAGTCTAGGTAAAGGGATCCAAAATAAAGTCAGAGAGTAATTGTGTGCAATATAAATGTTTGGAAATAGGAAACCTTATTTTCCTGGTGGTGAGATTTTGTTTGTGGTTCCTGATGGTGAGAATCCAACCGACGGTCTTTAGGTGACTCTCAGTGGGTGGACTGAGATTCCAATTCCTGGTGTTGAGAACTTGGCTTGCTGGGCTCCATGACGGTACTGTTAAAGATCATGGGGAAGAGTTATTAGAAGATGATTTCTTGGAGGAGCAATTGCTTTCCCCATATAAAATATACAATGGAGGACCATTGGCTTACCTTGTGTATATATTGATGGTTGTTCTTACCATGCCACTATTGAAAATGAGCACAGATTAGTCGCTGGCATTGGTATAGTTTAGGTGAATAGATTCCCAAATATTTCTGTAAGTTTCAACATTGGACCAAGATCCAGTCAAGTTGCAGAACTAGCTGCTTTTCTCAAAACCATTGAGATGGCTATTGAACAAAGTATTCATGAATTTGTGATCATTACTGACTCAAATTATGTGAGTGACAGTTTTGTTGAATACCTGTCAATTTAGAAAAGAAATGGCATGCAGAAAACTACATCAAACCAGTCAAACATGGCAAGTTGTTCTAAGAAATTGATAAGTTTGTGGTGTCCAATGGTTAATCCATACACTGGAAAAAGACCAAGTGTCATTCCAGGATTCTATGTCCTGATAAGGAAGGCAATGATCTTGCAGATTCTTTAGCCAAACAAGAAGCCATAACTGGAGAACTCCTTAATATTGATCACTTAGGGCTCGATTTATCAAACATATTCTCCTTAATTTGCGCCTCAATTCACGCCGTCATAATATATCTCCTATTTATCAATCACAAATACTCCGAAAAATGTGCAAATACGACTGCAAAATTCTCGCCCTTCAATGTCCCTCGCCTAGGCGCACATTTGCGCAAAATAAAGCTTTAAAATGCCCTTTTCTGGGTGTATATTCAAGAATACGACCTACTTCTCTCCAAAATATATATTTATCATTATTTTGCGCCATTGGAGAGCCTAATGTTCTCCTCCTAATACGACTACTAATGTTCTCCATGAAGAGATAGGAGAACATCTAATTTACTCCATATTTTCAGCGACAGAAGATGGATTATTTCCTGATTTTGTCTGCAATTTCTTTAGCAAGGGGCCATGAAAATCGTCGAAATGATCAGATTTTGCCAATACGTAGACGGCAAAGAGTTCCACGAGTTTTTCTACCTCGTTGTGGACTACAGGCATTATCTGATTACCAGATAAAAAAAAGATTTCGCCTAAACAGGGAGAGCATACAAAATCTATATGTTCTAATACAGAATGATCTAGAGCCACAGACCAGAAGAACAAGGGCAATATCTGGAATGCTCAAGTTATTGGCAGTTTTGCATTTCTTAGCCACAGGCTCTTTTCAGGCTGTGTCCAGTGCAGTGGTTGGCATGAGTCAGCCTTCTTTTTGTAGACATTTGAGGACTGTCTTAAAAGCTATTTTGAAGCATCTAAATAAATGTATATATGTGCCAAGGAATGTACATGAATGGCACCAAGTAAAATCTGGTTTTTATCAAGTTGCCGGCATTCCAAATGTGCTAGGTGCCATTGATTGCACACATATTGCAATTCGACCACCAGCTTTAAGGGAGGAGCAATATCGAAATCGTAAACACTTCCACTCTCTCAATGTTCAAGCAGTATGTGACTCTAACCTTCGGTTTTGGGCAGTAAGATCAGGTTTTCCAGGGTCATGCCACGATTATCACATATTAAAGCAGTCGGCTTTATTTGCAGCATTTGAACGTGGAGACATGCCACACGGTTGGCTATTAGGTGAATATTAACGTTTGTATCTTTATATTACTCCAACCTTTATTGTAATTTTTAAATTGTCATAGTTGAACCTCATAAACCTGTAGTTACATCTTGCTAATTTGTAATTGTATTATATTTTTGAAGGTGACAGCGGGTACCCCTGTAGGCCTTGGCTCATGGCACCTGTACCAATACCTCATACATGGTCCGAAATCAAGTTCAACGAAGCTCACAGGTCGACAAGGAGTGCTATTGAGCGTACATTTGGGGTACTGAAAATGAGATTTAGGGTGTTGGACCATTCTGGTGGTGATCTACAATATTCCCCAGAGAAATGTAATGACATAATTCTGGTGTCATGCATAATGCATAATATAGCTATTTCCCAAGGAAATCTAGATGAGGTGTGTCTGGAGGATGTGCCAGAAGATGTTTATGTTCCTCAGGAAATTGTCACAAGACATACCACAAGAGCTGGAGTGGAAAATCGTCTTGAAATTATTGAAAGATTTTTTAGATGTAAGTCTAATTAAAACTGTATTGACATGTTAATATTGTTTGTTCTATATTATTAATTACACCTTTTTTTTTTCTTTCAGGAAATTTTCTGCTTGGATTCAAATACAGTTTTTTTTTTATATTTTAAATAGATAGAATTGTATATGTGTGTATATATATATATATATATATATATATATATATATATATATATATATGTATAAATATATAAAAATATATTTATTTTTATTTTTTTCAAAGAGGAATTATATAGTTTGTTACCAAAGTTGTGTTGTGTTATTTATACATATATATATATATATATATATATATATATATATATATATATATATATATATATATATATATATATATATTATAGAGTTATATATATCTATTTCTCGTTTTGAATAAAAACAAAAAAATATTTTGAAACAAAAAACATAAGTTTTGTTATTTACTTTGAATTCAAAAACTTTATTTAATAATATAAAAATCTTTATTAGACACAAAATATCAACATCAAAACAGTAAACTCGAATAAAGATTAACAAAGGTTATAATTGCGTTAAATTGTTTAGCCCCCATAACTTAAAGGTATATATGAACAATATAATTATAAATCTGGATGTTGCCTATTCATGAACTCTAACTTTTTCTGATAATACTCCTTTTGAACATTTAACTGTTCTTGAAGTATATTATTTCTCTGTTTTTGTAATTCAATCATTTCTTTAAAAAATTCATTCTGTTCATTTCTAAAAGACAATGCCATATCTATCAATCGTTCAACTTCATTTGGTCTCTCTGGTTCATCTGTCTGACATTGTTGTGCATCCTCAATCTCTTCCTCACATTCTGATTCGTCAACATGTGGTGTCTCAAGTTGTGTTTGAGTTTGTCCCTCTATTTGTGTCTCATCATCATCATCATCATCCTCCTGACAAACTGTGTCAGTCACAAGTGGTTCTAAAGTGATTTCTATTTCATCTATGAATTTAAATAAAAATAATTTTAGAAAAACAAAAAATGTTTCTTTAAAAAAATAAAATAAAAGACAATACTTACCATCAAATAATGTAATTGACGAATCCTGCATTGTTTGTAGTAATCCCCTGACACCTGTAACAATAAATACATTGATATTCATATACATGTTTATAAAAAATTCTTCTGTACATAAACAAAATTTTCATGAGAAAAGTCAGAAACTTAATACATATTAATTACATTTGATTGTCCATTCTTTTCATTAATACAAATGATATTTACATTTTAGTAATATACTTTTACTTACTGGTAGTTTCTTCCCTGCATGTTAGATCACATGAAGATGTTGAGGGTTGTTGCTGCTCAGAAGTCAACTCAGACTCGGATGGTCGGTCCACCTGGGCATTTTCTATTTCAGTTTCAAACGCCTCTTCATGTTGTTCTTTAAAGTACATATAAATAAAATAAAAAAAATAAAAAAAAAATAGACAGAAATGAATATACAAAATACATGTTAAAGAGATAGTAGAGTGAAAATTATACTTTCATTATTCGGATAGAGCACGGAATTTCAATTTTTTTTTATAATTCAATACTATTATAATTTTTATATTGTCTTCTTTTTTGATTATCTTTCATTTTAAAAATAAATGATCTAAGTTTAGAAGCCGGACCATTTTTGGGTGTGTCACCTGGTTAGCGCATGAGGATTGCTTTCTTTTTAAATGTAGCCATCCAATCAGCAAGCGGTATCCTGGTCCTCAACCAAAAATGGTCCTGCTTCCAAGCTTACAATCAAACTTTGTTAAATACATATTCAAAGCTAACAAATTAAAAATCGTAATAGTAAAAAATTATTACCATGGTATGCTCTGTCTGAATCATGAAATTTAAGTTCTGAATAGACTATTCGTTTAACAGCAAGCAATGAGATATTTACCTCTAAAATCCATGGTATCTGATGGAACATCAAGTCCCACCACGACAGCATCCCCCATCCTGGCATACAGCATCTGTTCGTAGTCAAGCAGTTCAGCCCTATATGCGGGGCCTCCACCAGTTCCTTTCGATAACTGCTTTTCCTTACAGATTTTATTTTTATATTCTTACGAATATCATTCACCCTCATCCGACAGGCCCTGACGTCTTTAGGAAAACTACCCTCTGCTGACACTGCACGACTAATTTGTTCCCAAATTGCCTTTTTTCGTTGAGGGTTGATAGATTTGGCTTGATAGCCGATAATAACATCATAATGTTCGATGACAGCTTCAACTAAAATACAGTTTTGTCGATGACTAAACATCACACTTCGGCCACTTTTCATCTTTCCAGCTAGTCCAGTATCCATCGCAAATTTTGATAAAAAAATGGCGCAATAAGAATAGTGTCTTTGTTTCGAAGTCAGAGTAAAGTAATGAACAATTATCAATTACAACTTTTGTTCCAGAACGTTACAGAAATGGGGCGTTATATGAATAGATTAATGAATAATTTAAATAAAATTATTAACTTTAATTTGATTGGACAATAACAATTTACTTTATTCCTATTGGTCAAATGTGTATTTTTTTCAAATTGATGTGTCTATATTTTTATATACATTCATTTATAAAAATCATAACATTTTTATGTATCAATTGAAGTAACAATGAACATAGCCATAAAAATAAATTAAAACTATGCAAACAAATGTATCGACTGTAGAAATATAGTCCAAGTTATTGCGCATTCTATCAAAAGTGTCGAAACATAGTGCCAGTTATATTGTATCGACCGTAGAAATATAGTGCACGTTATTGCGCACTTTGTAACAACTTTAATGTAATCTATATTCATACAAAAAGATGTAACTAGTTTAATAGTTTTTCTTTAATATTTATTAATAAATAAGTTTCTAGTAGATTACTTACTTATTTTAAACATAAATCATTTTTTAAATCGGTCTATTTTACATTACAATCACAATTAGTTCCGTTATTGGGTGGAGTTTTATGGTTACAGAGATACATACAGACAGTGATGATGAATCGTTCCAAGAAGTTTTCCATCGGTGAATTACTGATAATCACCTTTACAATGGAAAAGTATTTTCCGAAAAAAAGGAAGGGTATCTTCACATTGGAACAGGATAAAAGAAATCCAATTTTATCAGAGATGGCGCGACAGGTCAGACGTCTGTCTGGCCATAATAGGACTAGAAAACAGTGCCTGAAGCGTTATAATGATCTAATCCAGAGACAATCTAAATTAAGGACCCTGATAAGAAACTATGTTATGAAATGTAAGTATTGATGTAATAGTTGAGTATCAATTTTGTAACTCTATTGTAATCTGTCATTAGTTGTTACTTTGTTTACAGAATCTTGAACTTTGTACAAAAATATAATTGCAGTTTTTGTATCCATTTGAGCTTGATTGCAGTTTGTGAAATAGTATTAACAATGTAATTGTTTCCGTCAGATGTATGTTGTACTGTAAAATAGATTCCCAATATAAATACAATTGTATTTTACTTTTACAGTCAAAAATAGAAGAAGGCCCCGTTATCTGCGCCCAATAAACTGGAATCCATCCAGTCCAGAAGCTGATTGTGATCCACTACCTACTGTTTTTCTGGAGTCTGAGGATATAATTACAAGCGGTATGAATATAGTTACTAAAATGTATAGTATTAAGATAACTCATCATTGATATTAACATTTATATGTTCAAAATTTTTACAAAAAGGGAGAAAAAAAGAAAGAGGCGACAACGTCGCAGAAGGCCAATGCCCATCATTTATGATGAATGTGACAATGAAGGTAGATTTAAATCACATATATCTTACAAATAAATAATATTATTCTAGTTAATGACTATAATCATATTATAGACATGATTGAAGAAGATCCAAACCAAAATGCCATTGAAGAAATAATTGTTGAAGAGGAAAATAATAATATGATGCAAGATTCTCCAAATAGCGAGCAACCACAAGACAATATATGTAGGTTCATATGTCTATTCAGTCACTCCTGATCTTATGTCATTATTTGTAATAAAATATAACTTTAAAAGAGATATGGATTTCAATCAGCATTGTTCTATTAAATAACTATTCCTGTTCTAATTAATTTGTATGTCTTACAGCTATTCAAGATGAAGGACAGAACTTTGAACATGAAGAAGAGCAACAATCAAATTCATCCAATTCAACGCAATGCTATGATTGGAGTGAGTTCTTTTGTATAATAACAATCTTTAGCTTTATGAAATTCAATTGCAATTGTCAGTATTGTGTGGAACAAAAGATGCATGTGCGTGTACACAGTATTATCAAGATGACATGCTTTTAAATAACAACAGAGGTGTAGATAAAACCTTCTAACAAGATATTAGTCATTGTCTGTGTTTCTTGTTAGCATTAGATAAAACACTATTTATCTTGAAATACTGAACAGAAATGTATTCAATTAATGACATGTTCCTTAATATAACTATTTTTCTATTTCTCTTTGGTACAGTGCCTGAAGATCAAGAAATAACTATCAACAAAAAAGAAATTTTGGATACCCTGCTGGAAGTTGAAAATAATTTGATGAGGACATACATAAAAGTGCAAAACTTAAGAGAAAAATATCAATCTTTCTAATTATAAACAATAAAGCAAAATATTCTATTTCTTTTCATGTTGAAATAACATTATTTATTTATTTATTTTTATGATAAAAAAATGAAAAATATTTTATTATGATGTGAAAATAACATTTATTTTGGGTTTCAATAAATTGATTAATGTTACAATATAATTTTTGAGGTGTCTGTGTGTTTATTTCATCAAAAAAAGTTAATAATTATTTTATTGAAAAAAAACCCAGCTATATTAATGCTGAGGGGGAGGTGGATATAAATATAAGAGTTGGGTTATATCTTTGAAATACATAAGCACATGTTTATATAAGTTGTTCAACAGTTAATTTGTAATACAATTAGGAGTGAGATCTTGATGTGCTTTCTTAAATAATATAAACATTGATACAACAAATAATAAAGTAGATATCAAACAATTGTGGTATTTTCAGCATTACATTTTAATGTTACCATTGAACTTCTATCCCTTCAGAGATTGATATCTGAGAGAATGTGATAATATGATGAAATTATATTCAAATTTTTAATAAATCTTTATCGAATATCGGAAATATAAATAAAGTTTGTGTTTATTGAAAAGCACTGTAGTTATATACATCTAATTTGTAACATTGAATATATAAGGAAGTATAATTGAACAATACAAAATTTTATTTAGGTATATTAAAATGTAATCAATAAAAATTCACATTTATTTCTAATATGCGCTTTAATTTAACTAATTTTTCATAATAAATATGGCGCAAAAATACGAATAACGGCGAGATTTATCAATATCACGCCACATCTCGCCTTTGGAAAGGAACGTAGAAATACAACCCATTTTATGATAAATAATGGCGCACATGTGCGCCTATCCGATGGTGATATGCAGAGTACTTGTCGGAGAACTGAAAGGCAATCTTGAACAAAGTTTCATAAATCAAGCCCTTAATGGGTGCAATTCAGGTAGAAGCCATTACCAGAAACCATGCTAAACAACAGAGTGAGCCTAACCTAGTACAATGGAGTCAGGATTCTCCTAGTGAGGACATGATCACTAGTCAAAAAGAAGACCCCATTGTAGGCATTTTCTATAAACACATAGAAGATCCTGAAAGCAACCCCATCTCAAAAGATGATTGTATTGGCAAGGAAGATCTTAGAATATTAATGAAGTCCAGATCCCAATTCAAGTTACAGGATGGTTTGTTAATAAGAACCTCCAAAACTGGCATCCAACAATGGGTACCAAGTTCAGAGGTCTAATGCTTCAACATGCCCATGATGCTCCCACATCTGGCCATCGGGGTGCCAAACTCACATATGAAATATTGCATGATTACGCCTTCTGGCCATACATGTTAAAAGATGTTCAAACTTACTGTCAAGGTTGTTTAACCCCTTAATGACCGCAGCACTTTTCCATTTTCTGTCCGTTTGGGACCAAGGCTATTTTTACATTTTTGCGGTGTTTGTGTTTAGCTGTAATTTTCCTCTTACTCATTTACTGTAACCACATATATTATATACCGTTTTTCTCGCCATTAAATTGACTTTCAAAAGATACCATAATTTTCATCATATCTTATAATTTACTATAAAAAACATTATAAAATATGAGGAAAAAATGGAAAAAAACACATTTTTTCTAACTTTGACCCCCAAAATCTGTTACACATCTACAACCATCAAAAAACACCCATGCTAAATAGTTTCTAAATTTTGTCCTGAGTTTAGAAATACCCAATGTTTACATGTTCTTTGCTTTTTTTGCAAGTTATAGGGCCATAAATACAAGTAGCACTTTGCTATTTCCAAACCACTTTTTTTCAAAATTAGCGCTAGTTACATTGGAACACTAATATCTTTCAGGAATCCCTGAATATCCATTGACATGTATATATTTTTTTTTTAGAAGACATCCCAAAGTATTGATCTAGGCCCATTTTGGTATATTTCATGCCACCATTTTACCGCCAAATGCGATCAAATAAAAAAAATTGTTCACTTTTTCACAAATATTTTCACAAACTTTAGGTTTCTCACTAAAATTATTTACAAACAACTTATGCAATTATAGCATAAATGGTTGTAAATGCTTCTCTGGGATCCCCTTTGTTCAGAAATAGCAGACATATATGGCTTTGGCTTTGCTTTTTGGTAATTAGAAGGCTGCTAAATGCCCCTGCGCAAAATACGTGTATTATGCCCAGCAGTGAAGGGGTTAATTAGGTAGCATGTAGGGAGCTTCTAGGGTTAATTTTAGCTTTAGTGTAGTGTAGTAGACAACCCCAAGTATTGATCTAGGCCCATTTTGGTATATTTCATGCCACCATTTCACCGCTAAATGCGATCAAATTAAAAAAAACGTTAATTTTTTCACAATTTTAGGTTTCTCACTGAAATTATTTACAAACAGCTTGTGCAATTATGGCACAAATGGTTGTAAATGCTTCTCTGGGATGCCCTTTGTTCAGAAATAGCAGACATATATGGCTTTGCCGTTGCTTTTTGGTAATTAGAAAGTCGCTAAATGCTGCTGCGCATCACACGTGTATTATGGCTAGCAGTGAAGGGGTTAATTAGGTAGTGTGTAGGGAGCTTGCAGGGTTAATTTTAGCTTTAGTGTAGAGTTCAGCCTCCCACCTGACACATCCCACCCCCTGATCCCTCCCAAACAGCTCCCTTCCCTCCCCCAACCCACTATTGTCCCCGTCATCTTAAGTACTGGCAGAAAGTCTGCCAGTACTAAAATAAAATATATATATTTTTTTTTTTAAAGAAAAAAAAAAGAAGCATATTTACATATGCTGTGTTTAGGATCCCCCTTAGCCCCCAACCTCCCTGATCCCCCCCAAAACAGCTCTCTAAGCCTCCCCCTCTGCCTTATTGGGGGCCATCTTGGGTACTGGCAGCTGTCTGCCAGTACCCAGTTTGCACAATCAAATGTTTATTTTTTTTATTTTTTCTTTATTTTTTCTGTAGTGTAGCTTCCCCCCCCCCCCACGGACCAACCCCCACCACCTAAATAACGCCTAAGGGTTTTTTTAAAAAATATTATTGGTCCCACTTTTATTTTGGGACCCATTTTTTTCTGTAGTGCAGCGGTCCCCACCCGGTCCCTGCCCCGGCGCGCGCCCCTTCGTGCACATGCGCGCGCCCGGACTTCCACGCCCACGATCCCGCCCCCCTCCACATGACCAGGGCCATCGATGGCCGCCACCCACCTTCCACACCGGCTCCCACCCACCAACGATACCGGCCATCGATGTCCGGTGCAGAGAGGGCCACAGAGTGGCTCTCTCTGCATCGGATGGCCATCTAAGGTTATTGCAGGATGCCTCCATATCGAGGCATCACTGCAATAACCGGAAAGCAGCTGGAAGCGAGCAGGATCGCTTCCAGCTGCTTTCCACACCGAGGACGTGCAGGGTACGTCCTCAGGCGTTAACTACCTTTTTTCAGAGGACGTACCATGCACGTCCTCGGTCATTAAGGGGTTAATCTGTCGAGAGTTCCAACCCACTGCATAAACGCATAGAGTGCCATTGCAGAAAAGGGGGATGGTCATGCCATGGTCAGTTATACAAATTGATTTTATTAGTCCAGTAACTAGGTCATAAAGAGGTAAAAATACATGTTGACAGTGACATGCCTATTCACTAAATGGGTAGAGTGCATCAGTGCACCTAACAATAGCGCTGAAACATGCGCAGCATTACTCATCAACCACGTGTTTTCCAGATTTGGTTTGCCCCAGAGAATCGAATCCGAACGGGGGACCCACAAAATGTGGACAATATCAGGGGTCAAAAGAAAACTCCACATTGCATATAGAGCTGCCTCAAGTGGTGGTGTAGAGCGTTACAACCAATCCATTGTGAAAATCCTCAAAACGTTTGTTAGTGAAACGAGTAAAGACTGGGATGTAAAACCACCTCTAGTCCTAATGGCATTAAGAGCAACTCCAAGTAGTGCTACCAAAATGTCACCTTTTGAATTGATGACTGGAATAAAAATGGTTCTACCTCAGCATCTACTGTACCGTACTTCAGACCAGAACTTGATAAACGCTGCCAATACGCATCAATAATATGGAGAACCTAAGGAAACACCTTCAATATGCATTTGCATTTGCTCAAAGGAACTTAGAGAAAGCTGCAACTACCACTACAACCTATTATGATCTCAAATTGTCCAAAAAGGAATATGAAATAAATTATAAAGTTTATCTTTATAACTTTGGAAGAGATCAGGTTAAGGAGAAGAAATTTCTCTCATCATGGAAGGGTCCTTTTGTCATTACTGACAAAATATCTCCAGTGGCCTATAAAATAAGGATCCCCAAAAATGATAGTTTCATAGATAAATGGGTCCATATTAATCAGTTGCGAGCGTGCCATCCCAGGTCCCAACTACAAGTTATAGAGGGAGAATGAAGTGTCATATCCCCACATACACTAAAGAAATAATGTAGTTTAAGGATACCTAGCTAATGAGCATAGGGGCTCAAAAATAATGGACTCTCTGCATAGAAGACTGTCTATGATGCATACTGTTAATGTACTCACCAAATACCACTGACTGTAAGCCAATTCCAATACATGTGTCCTACATACATTAAAAATTGGAAGGGGGATTAAGACAAAAGAATGTGTTTATATATGAAGCCATATTTTTTATCAGATATTTCTATAAGGTTACAATTTTGATGTCAGGAATTGACTTAAAACCCATGTAATCTGAATACACATCTCAAAGCTCAATGCAGACAAGATGTCCCAAAAACATAAAAAGAGAACATTTGCTCCCTAGCTAAAAGTACAAACTTCAAAACATTCTTTACCTCACCACTTAATGAGATTAGATCTTTTCAAACAAAGATAAACATGGTACTTAGACCAGGATGCTACCTGTGGTGAGGGGGACACTGAGTCTGTAATCAGCAGTGGGAAGCTCAAAATCCCAGGGAAATGGTAATTAGCACAGACCTGTTAATTGCCCCTGATCCTCAGATACACATCTGTATTGCTAGCTAAATAGAAAATATATGTTGTATTGTGACTTTGAAATTCATTGAAAGTACAACTACTATAATATTAAATATTAACAGATAAATATGGGAGATTGTCTAATATTAGATGGGTATTTACTAAACTTGATAGGTGGCTATTTTAGTCAGTCTAAAATGTTTAACTGTGTCAAAATAATAACCTCTGTCTCTCTTTATTTTTCAGACATATAGTAACAAGATGTCCTATGAATATGGGTCATAAACAAGATTAAACAAAATTCATGCATTAAACATTTATTAGAAATATTAAATATACTGTATTCATGTTAAGATACAATACAATATCAGGATATTGAATGCTATCATTCCGTGAAGAAAAATAATTAACAGTATAAATTGCTATTAATATGATTACTGAAAATATACTTATGTCTGGTATTGAAATGATCAGAGAAAATAGCACTATATGGTCCTATGAATATTAAACACATAGTTTATTAATATCAAATTATAGTGTACATATTAACAATATACAAGAATCTGTATTTTCGGTTAGCAGTATTGAAAATGAAATTGTTTGTTTTTGTCATGTTGCCCCTGTTGTTGCGATCCGAGAATTACAGTCCAAAGATTTGACTGTTAACATAGATGCGTTTCCCTAGTAACCATGCATTACCAGTGAACCAATGGAGGGACAAGCTTTCGTTAAGGGCCTAGCCAATTCACCAATGATGGAACAGAATAAAAAAAGGGTGGGGTTACATCACATGATTTAACCCCATGCATGGAGATAGTGTGGGCGGTCTTTTCTGCTAAGCTGGTGACTGATAATTGCTGCCTGGAACAAGGTCACTATAAGTGAAATTGGGCTAACTTTTCTTATCCACATTGCAAAATACTTCTTTTGTTTGCTGAAGTGAATTGGACTTATTGAGAAATTCTGGAAGCTGGAATATTCATTTGTTATCTGATAAAAATATAAGAGGTTGCTAAATATAGGTAATATTTAAAACAAATACATTCATTATTGCTACAATCAAACTGCAGTTAACAGATTTAAAAAGGTACTTTGTATTTTAGCTGCATTCATAATTCTGTGTGGTTTAAAAATAATCTTTTGTATGTTAAGTAATTTATTTTTGCATATATATATATATATATATATATATATATATATATATATATATATATATATATATATATTAGAATTTACTTTATTGCTGCTAAAGAATTTATTTCATCTCAGATAACAGCATATAAATTGACTGGCAAAGTGTATTGTTCTATTGTTTAACTAATGACTGTTAAAGTTAGTGGCTCATATCTTGGTATCTCATTGTGGTATTTTAATGAAATTCAACTGTGAATAAGGTTAAATAAATAAGGTAACTTTTGTGATCTTTGCATAGCATATTATAATAGTTTAAATGTGTATAGTTTGATTCAGGTCTGACTTTCTACAAATATATTTTAATGTGTCTATAAATTTTAACTAATATAAAGAATTTACATTAATTTTATTGTTTTGTATATGCATTTTTATTGGAGGTTTATTTTAAAGGATAATTATTAAATATATTGTATTATAACCCTGCCATATACTGACATTAATAAACAAGGAAAATACATTTTTTTCATGTACAATATTAATAAACAACACTGGGGGTGCTTTGGTGGTGAATGGTTGTGTAAACTGGTCAGTATAAGGATGGATCTGTATATTCCTGTGTGGTGTTTGGATTCTATCACATATATAAGAGAAACTAAGGTGCACATATATAGAGGAACAAAGGACAGCAGGAGAGCTCTTCTAATCTGGGGCTTTTATAAATGGGATTTAGAAAGTATTATTTACAATATGATCCTTTTTGATGCTTCTATTTAGAGAGTTTGTCCTCTTTAGAATAATTGTAAAAAAGTTTGTACACTGTGTATATAAAATGTAGCTGTGTGTAAATATTTGGTGTTTTGCGATACCCGACTTCAATAAAAAATCTTTTTTCCACTTTCTAAACATGTGAAAGGTTTCTTCCCTTGTGAATACTTTCATGTTTTCTCAGATTACCCTTATCTGTAAAACTTTTTTCACAGTCTGTACATGTGAATGGCTTTTCTCCTGTGTGAATCCTTTCGTGAGTTTTCAGACTACTCTTTTCTTTAAATAAAATTCCACACTCTGTACATGTGAAAGGCTTTTCTCCTGTGTGAATCCTTTCATGCTTTTTCAGATCACTCTTTTGTGTAAAACTATTTCCACACTCTGTACATGTGAACATATTTTCTCCTGTGTGAATCCTTTCATGATTTTTTTAGATAACTCATATGTAAGGTAGGAAGATGAACAAATAGTGTCAATAAATGATACCGCTTTGTAAACTCAACCACTTCTCTGTACAGAATAGCATAGCATAGCCTAGGTAGGTGAGACTTACTTCAATTCATGCATACTGCCCTCAGGTAAGCCGCACTGAGACCTGATCACCCTCCGTATTTATCACGGACCGGGGAACTGGATTATGCTCAGCGGGTCATCCGGGTATAAGCCACTTCCAGACCAACCGGGGCAAAGCCACAGTATACAAAGCACACTTCGTTAGTAACTTCACTCACCCCTAGTGCTGTTTCGCTAGTTGCGCTGTTTCCAATGGTCTCGTGGAGACGTGTTTATTCAAATGCCACTTTCATCCGAAAAGTGCTTCCGGCGATGTTGTGGCCACTCCAAACTCCAAGGCCCCCAGGCAAACAAACAAGGACCACGTGGTACAGCTGCTCCAATTAGATTCAGTGGAAAGAGTTGTCAATCACTTGTAGGCATTAGAAAAAACAGCATTCACTCATATGTGTAAAACTTTTTCCACACTCTGTACATGTGAAAGGCTTTTCTCCTGTGTGATTCCTTTCATGATATTTCAGACTACTTATTCGTGTAAAACATTTTCCACACTCTGTACATGTGAAAGGCTTTTCTCCTGTGTGAATCATTTCATGAGTTTTCAGACTATTTATTTTCTTTAAAACTTTTTTCACACTCTGTACATGTGAAAAGCTTTTCTCCTGTGTGAATTATTTTATGAATTTTCAGATAACATATATCTAAACTATTTCCACACTCTGTACATGTGAAAGGCTTTTCTCCTGTGTGAATCCTCTCATGAGTTTTCAGATGACTCTTTTCTGTAAAAAAAAATTCCACACTTTGTACATGTGAAAGGCTTTTCCCCTGTTGAATACTTTCATGTTTTTTCAGATCACTCTTTTGTGTAAAACTTTTTCCACACTCTGTACATGTGAAAAGTTTTTCTCCTGTGTGATTTCTTTCATGTTTTTTCAGATAACTCTTTTCAGTAAAACATTTTCCACACTCTGTACATGTGAAAGGCTTTTCCCCTGTGTGAATACTTTCATGAGATTTCAGATGATCCATTCGTATAAAACTTTCCCCACACTCTGTACATGTGAAAGGTTTTTCTCCTGTGTGACTCCTTTCATGTATTTTTCAGATCACTCTTTTGTGTAAAAACTTTTCCCACACTCTGTACATGTGAAAGGCTTTTCTCCCATGTGAATATTTTCATGCTTTTTCAGATCACTCTTTTGTGTAAAACTATTTCCACACTCTGTACATGTGAAAAACTTTCTCCTGTGTGATTCTTTTCATGTTTTTTCAGACTACTCTTCTCTGTAAAACTTTTTTCACACTGTACAGCTAAATGGTTTCTCCCCTGTGTGGGTCCTTTTATGAGCTATAAGTTTTGTCATTTGTGTAAAACCTTTTCCACACTCAGGATATGTGTTTGGCTTCTCACCTGTGTGAATTTTTTGGTGTACTAGGAGACGAGACTTCCATCTAAAGCTTTTCTCACATTCTGTACATTTGAAAGGTTTCTCTTTTGTATGAATCATTTGGTTAGACTGTAGACTTTTCTCTTCTTTAAATTTTTTTGAAAGCTTGGTAAATGTTTGTGGTTTATCCTCTGGGATAATCATTTCACTAGATAAGGCATAAATCTGGTCCTCTTTTTTGATGACTAAATTACTCTCTGTACATAATGATTGCTGCTCAGTTCCTGACAATTCATCAACTTCTTTAAATATCTGCTGTGATTTCCCAAATGTTTGTGAATAGTCATTAGTGTCTAAAAATAATGGAGACTGTGGTATCATTCTGATGCTTCCTGTAGTGAAGAATGCAGATGAATTTTTCACGTGTTTGTCAACATAAAAATAAATGAAATAAAGACAAATAAT
This sequence comes from Bombina bombina, assembly GCF_027579735.1. Lineage (NCBI taxonomy): Eukaryota > Metazoa > Chordata > Amphibia > Anura > Bombinatoridae > Bombina > Bombina bombina. The sequence goes on from NC_069503.1 coordinate 69,030,570, forward strand.
ATTTATTCTTTATAATATAATACATCTTAATAAAAAATCATATTATTCTTTTATAGGCAACAAAATGTCTTCTGTTTTGTGTTTATTTTTAAATTTATTTACATGTAAATCACAAATTAAAGAATGACCACAAAGAATATTGCATAATTTTCTCAGACAGGGAACAAGTACATCTGTATTCTGGTCAAGAGAGGTGGCATCTACCATCCTCTTTTAACATTGAACAAGCAACTGCACATACAGTCCTGCACGGCTCATGCTTAACAAGTTGGTGAGATATGATGCCTTAATTATCACAGACTAATAATCAGTTTGAGATGTTTTGAGAGGGTAAGAAGCAGTGATTTTACAATACTTTTAAGCTTTCAGCTGTGGTTGTTTAATTTATATAAACAGCCAAAAACTTTATTAGTTTAATAATATTTACTGCAAAATTAAGCACACAAATCAGGGGTGGTTCTGGGATGGGGAACACTCACTGGGAAGAAGGTAGTCATTTAAGTGTAGTTATGGGTGTTCCATGAGCGAGGTCAGGGCAGGGGAAGGTGGAGTTGCAGGTGTTCTGAGTACAGAAGTCTGGGCGTGAGGTTAGGCAGTTAGACATGATCTGTCTAAAAGGACAGAGTGGGAGTTGTATTTTTTACCCTCCTTCTTATCCCAATGGGAGTTGCTCCTTCTTTATAACGGTCACTGACCAAAAAGGTGCAGATATAAATATAATAGTTTATATTTGTGTAATGAGTGATTTATTCTATTTTCCAGTAAATAAAGTCAGCATTATATCTATTTTATTCACCTAACACATATGAGTTCATGCTGATAACAGGCTCCAATGTCTGTGCTCAGGAAGAAGGTTCCCTTATTCACTCCAGTTACATCAATACCTTATATCTCTCAGTGCTCTGGCAGTGTCTGTAAAAAGTATATTAAATGGTTTAGACAGATAATAATAAATAATGGTTCTGATTAACTGTACGTATGGTATAATTAAAGGCACGCATAACAATTCATGTGATACAGATCAGCTGTTTAGGTTATTACATATGTGCTATTGATTCAGCACAAGCATTTAGTACAGTTAACACTGTGTGGGTTATAATTGCCCCTTAAAAATAATATTAAAGTCCAAATTAATCTTCATGACTCAGATAGGGCATGTAATTTTCTTTTAAATCTTTTTTATTAGTAATTTTCACATATTACAATTAACACTTTTTCCAAATTATAACACAAGGTTTAGACATAATCATTGTTAATTTCACAATCGTAAATTTATAAGAGTTACAAAAAAGAAGAAAAAAAATATATTAATTACAAGGCGGTCCGACCCTGTTCTGTCTAATTAATATATTAAGAATTAACAATTTAACTGCTAATAGCCTAACCAACCTCTTAACATATTCCTACTTACAATTCCCTAACTTAAGATAATAATATTTGATTGTGTCTTGTGATTTACTACCTACTTACTAATTTGTCCCTTCTCAGCTATGGTGAGGCCCCACTCCATCCACGTAACTCAACAAAAAAAAAAAACAATAACCGCACATAGAGAGGGGAGGGGGGGGGATTAAGATCCATCTCTTTTTACCATATTCCCAAGAGTACCAATTCCGAGTTTTGAAAGGGGAGTATTATCTGGTCAATTTCTGACACTGTAAGTGATTTAATGAATGGTGCCCATTTTTTGAAAAAAGATTTGATATCAGACTCCTTATCGATATTAGTATCTCGCTGCTCTAAAATACATTTGTTTTTTGAGAAAGTTTTTAATCTCTAATAAAAAATTAGGTATCTCACCGCTAAGATAATTGAGATAATTAGCTTTTCATTAAGCTGATATTTTTCCTGGTTATTTAAACAAAATATAACCTGTGTCAATGAGAGATCCAGAGGGAGATCTTAAAGTGATGTCTAGCACCCAAAATTCCATTTTGTACCAGCATTGTCCTAATCAATGGACATGTCCCAAAACATATGTCTCAAATCTGCCGCCCTTCATGGAACATTTGGGGACATTTTTATCACAATTTGGGTTCCCAAGCTTATGGCCCTTTTCAGGGTGTAATAATATCTATGTAGAAGTTTTAAATGCGCCTCCCTCCATGTAGCTGAAATTGTAGCCTGAGATACTTTGTAAATAGAAGTTTTTATAAATTGACTATCAATATGGCTTGTGCCAACGCCAGATTCCAGTCGTGGGGCCATTTTTTTCAAGAAGATGTTTCCCTCTATTATCTCCCAACAGTTGATAACATGGGGTATCGACATCAGTCCGTTCCTTACGAGAGTGAGCCATCTCTCTAAGCTGCCTAAGTCCCAACGCCACTTGGCTGGTCTGCATCAGATCTAAGACAAAATGCCTTGTCTGTAAGTACGCGAAAGAACTCCCTTGATTCGAGAGATTGAAGTCAGTTTTAAGTTCATCAAACGTTTTAATACATTTTTTCTCTTGATCCACAAAATATGTAGGTCTGTTCAGTCCTAAAAATGTGCCAATTTTTAATCACCAGTGAGTCTAAACCTGCCTGAAATTTGGGGTTACCCATTAAAGGTAGGTATTGTGACACCTGACAGTCTATTTCTAAAAGCTTCCCTATCTTCTTCCAAGCCCTCAAAGGATTAAGGAACATTTTAAGTGCTCTAATATTGATTGGCCACTCTTTTGGTTCACAGTGTATCAATGCTATTGGTAAATATGGATAACAAATTTTCTCTTCAAGTTTATTGTTTAACACGTAGTCCCTGGAGAAAATCCAATCAGCTACTATTCGTGCTAAAAAAGCCAGGTTATACAGCCTTATGTCTGGTAGGGCAAAGCCTCCATCAGCTTTTAATACATTTTTTCTCTTGATCCACAAAATATGTAGGTCTGTTCAGTCCTAATATGTGCCAATTTTTAATCACCAGTGAGTCTAAACCTGCCTGAAATTTGGGGTTACCCATTAAAGGTAGGTATTGTGACACCTGACAGTCTATTTCTAAAAGCTTCCCTATCTTCTTCCAAGCCCTCAAAGGATTAAGGAACATTTTAAGTGCTCTAATATTGATTGGCCACTCTTTTGGTTCACAGTGTATCAATGATGTTGGTAAATATGGATAACAAATTTTCTCTTCAAGTTTATTGTTTAACACGTAGTCCCTGGAGAAAATCCAATCAGCTACTATTCGTGCTAAAAAAGCCAGGTTATACAGCCTTATGTCTGGTAGGGCAAAGCCTCCATCAGCTTTAGAAGAGATTAATTTGTTCAATGAGATCCTGGGTCTGGCTTTTTGCCAGATGAATCTTCTGAGCATGCTATTTATCATCCGTACATATCTTTCTAAGAGCAATATTGCTGTATTCTGTAAGAAATAAAGCAGTTTGGGAAGAAGGATCATCTTAAATAATGCTATCCGTCTCGAGATAGAAAGTGGTAGACTTTCCCAATTTCTGAGCTTTTCTTTAAATATTGATAAAATTGGGAGTATATTAAGCTTATATAAGTCTTTTGGATCACTCGGGATGTTAATACCAAGATACTTAAATGAGTCTTTAACTAAGCGAAAAGGAATATTACTGGAGAGGTACTGTTTTTCCTAAGCCAAAGTAATTCTGATTTCATGGTGTTTACTTTGTAGCCCGAAAAGGAGCCAAATTGGCCAATAATTTGTAGTAATTTAGGAAGATTAGTTTTACTGTTTTATAAATAGATGAGAATATCATCCGCATACAAAGCCAGCTTTATTTCATAGCTGCCTATTTTGATGCCTTCTAGTTGTTGTCTGATCATAATTGCTAAGGGTTCGATGCAGAGATTAAAGAGGAGGGGTGAGAGGGGACAGCCCTGGCAAGTTCCCCTGCCCAGTGTGACTTGCGGAGAGAGTAAGTTGTTTACAATTAGTCTCATGTGAGGCTGATTATAAAGATTTTTGATAAAACCAAGAAAACCTCCTATGAAACCAAACTTTTCTAGAGAAAGAAAAAGATGTTCATGTTGGACAGAGTCAAATGCTTTCTCGGCATCGACCGAAATCACCGCTAAATCCGGGGCGGTCTCCCCCTCCCCCATCCCCAAACAGAAGATATATTCTGATGTTACCAGGACCTCTCTAATTTTAGCAGAGGAGTTTCGAGAATTTAAAAAACCAGCTTGGTCTTTGTGAATAATATCACCTAAAATTTTTTGCAGTCTTTGGGCAAGAATTGATGTAAATATCTTGTAATCAGAGTTTAACAAGGCAATTGGCCTATATGACTCCCTTAGGGTTGGGTCCTTCCCACTTTTGAGTATTAAAGTTGTGTACGAGGCTGAAAAAGACTTTGTCACCTCTTCTCCCTTCATATACATGGAATTATATAGTTTACAAAGATGTGAAGATATCTCTGAAGATAGAATTTTATAAAATTCATTAGGTAGCCCATCTGGTCCGGAAGCTTTATTCAGAGCAAGATCAGAAATGGCTTTATTAATTTCTTCCTCTGTTATTTGAGCATTAAGACTTTCAGCTATATCAACAGATACCTTAGGAACAGATATTTTGCTCCAAAAATCCTCCGTTCGAGCTAGATCTGGGAGTCTGGAGGAGTATAGTTCTTGATAATACTTTACCATTTCTTCTGCTATTTCCTCATGTTTAAGTATTTTATTTCCCCCTGCAACTAACTTCTCGATTATTGAGGATTTTTTTTCGTTTTTAACTAATTTAGATAACAGTTTCCCAGATTTATTTCCATATTTATAAAGTTTCGAGTGTAATTTTAATTCTTTCTGGGTTTCTTTATACAATAGAAAAGCGTCTTTATTACTCTTAGCTTTATTATATTTGACCCAGTTAGCCGAGCTCTGATCAAAGAGGAGTCGGTTATATGCATTTGTTATTGCTTTAGTTAATTCCTTCTCCCTTTGTTGCATTTTTTTATTAACATGGCAGTATAAGCTATGATTTCGCCTCTTAATACAGCCTTTGCTGCCTCCCAAAATATGGCAGGACGGTCTCTGTATTCTGAATTGCAGAGATCATAATCGTTAAACTTAGTTCTAAGCCAGGCCTTAAATTTCATATCAGAAGCTAAAAAAGAGGGAAAAAAGAACCGAATTGGTTTAGATTTAAACTGTTTGGCCTGAAAGTCGAGAGGGATTGGCCCATGATCAGACAGGGAGATGGGGAGTATTTTTGCTTTAACCTCAAATGTACAAAGTCTTTCGTCTATCAGAAAAAGTTCAATTCTTGATAGTGTTTTGTGAGCTTTAGATAAACACGTATACTCCCTAAAATCGGGATTTTGCATCCTCCATATGTCCTTAATACCCAGATTTTGCATAAGTCTGGTAAGCAATTTGGTTTCCAGATTATCTTTTTTATGCTTTTTTGTTTTGTATTTTGTCTCAATCTGTCAAGAGGGCATCGTGGAGCCATATTAAAGTCTCCTGCAAGAATTAAATACCTTCCAGTACTCCGAGAGTATCCCAGTTTGCAGCTGGTTCCAAAATTCCGGATCAAGAGTATTGGGTGCATAAACATTACATAGTGTAAAAACACGATTATCAATTTTTATCTTTAAAATCACTGATCTCCCCTCTGGATCTACCCCAGTATACAGCACTTCTGTGTTAATTCTTTTCCCTACTAAGATAACCACTCCTCTCTTCCTCCCTTGCCCTGGTGAAGCAACCACCTCCTTAACCCATGATGTTTTTAATTTTAACGTTTCCTCTAGGTTGAGGATGTGTTTCCTGGAGGAATTGCTATATCTGTATTCATTTTCTTAATTGGGTAATAATTGATTTCCTCTTAATGGGGGGTGGTGATACCTCCAACATTCCAAGATACTGTTTTAAAATTAACCATTTGTTTTTAATTAGTGGGGGAGTAGGATGCAGAGAGGATAGGGGAGAGATAAAAAAAAAAAGAAAAAAAAAGAAAAAAAAAAAGGGGAGGGGGAGAAGGTGCCCCCTCACAACTGATACCAACATTTCCCTTTCTTCCTTGTGCCTTTATTATCCCCAACAAGGGTTCCTGCATCCGTCTAATTGAAGGAAGATAACAGGAAAAGAAGGAGAGAAAAAAAAAAATCAATGGGTCCCTTGATACGGACTTGTTCTTACTCACTAGAAATTTAGTTGGCTCAGCAATTTTTCTGCATCTTGTGCTATCTTCAAAAAGATAAACTTCTCCCTTTACAAAAACCTTAAGTTTAGAAGGATAGTTAATTAGGGCCTGATAACCCTGTTGGATAAATTTGGAACAGATTGGGGCCAGATTTCTCCTTTTAAATGCTGTTTCTGCTGAATAATCCTGGAATAAGAGAATTCTACTCTCTTTGAAAATAATAGGCTGGTTCTTACGGAAGTGCTGGAGAAGAGTTACTTTTATCATTAAAATTAAGCAATTTAGCTATTACTGGCCTGGGTCTGCTGTTACCTCTATTATCAGTCTGTGGCTTCCCTATTCTATGGGCCCTTTCTACCACTATTTGAGGGTTACTAGAGGGGATCTTGAGTAGCTGCACTAGGGTCTCTGAGATAAATAAGTTTAGATTCTCAGGATGTTTCCCCTCAGGTAGCCCAATAATACGGATGTTATTTCTTCTGGCCCTATTTTCAAGATCTTCAATTTTAATTTGCATTTTAGATAAGGTGACTGCTGTAGATTCTAAACTTGTACTGTGCGTGATAGTTAAATCCTCAAGATCATATACCCTCTGCTCCACTTCATTAATTCTACTGGTAAAGTGCCTCAATTCTTGAGACAATAATGTGATATCTTGTTTAATCTCCACCCTGAGTGGCATCAAATTTAGAGTTTAAAGCTTCTGCAATATTTGTTACTAAAAACTTGCATGTTAATAGCCTTCAATGACTTCTAAAATATTTGTAGGAGGTAGCTGTACCTCAATAGCTGAGTCTATATTGTTTTCTGTTTCTTCTTTCTCTCTGTTTTGCTGTGATGGGCTGGCGAGGGAGTCCGGGGGAGTGACTGTGAAGGAATTTATCCATATACCGTGATAGTTTAAGGTGGTTAGTTAACCAACTTAGAATTAAAAAAAAATCCCCACTGTGCCGTGTATAGAAAAAAAAAAAAAAAAAAGAGGTTTTGTGGGGGGGAGGGTGGGGGGGGGGGGGGAAGGAACAAGGGGAGGGTGGAGGGGAAGGGGGTGTTTCCTGTGAGGGAAGGGGTGAAAGTAAAAGTGAGGGTAGAAAGGGATGGGAGAAAAAAAAAATAGAAAAAAAAACCCCTTACAATTTAATGGGGTGATAGTGTGTTCCTGTATAAGGAATCACCAGACCAGTCACAGAGCCTGTCAGAGTTTACGATATGGAAGGACTCACCCAAAAGGAGAATTCGGAGCTAACCTCTATTTATATTGTATCCAAATTCTAACAGATTTTTAGTTCTAGGTTAACTAAAAAAGAAAAAAGAAAAAAAAAAATCACTATTATTCAGCAGTAATATAGAGTTATGTATCCGCTTTAGAGGAGGTACAATTAACAAATAAACATAGGTACCCTCTTATAAAACACTCTTAAACCTTATTTGAAATAGCTGTTTAGGGAGTAAAAAAAGCTTTAACACATTATATAACTAACCTCGATGATTTAGGGGTAGTATGAGCCCTTTGATTAATTTATATATGGGCTGTTTCTGGGGCCTATAGCTGCCTGTTTAGCCTCTGGTGTTCCCCCCCTATAAGTATCTATACTGCACCTATGTTGAATTTCAGATTATATCATATTCCAAACAGGGTGCACTGTAGAACTAAAACATGGTGTATATATATATATATATATATATTTTTTTTAAATATCAATATATGGACTGTTAAGGGTACTGTGACTACCATCAATACTAATATGGATATTAGGAGCACACAAGATTATGTATTAGGAATACAAGTATACCACAGGTAGGTTATAGGTAGCTCAGTTCCTGCACTGAAAAAACAAAACTGTAAATTTATTGATATACAAGTATTTTAGAATAACAGACCTAGAGGGAACAAAAACAAAAAAGGAAAATCAGTTACTTATTTGCTAAAAGAGGTAGTGTGCTATAATCTCTACTTAAATGTTAAGCGGTAAACAGACATGTTAAGGCACAAGATACATAAGTTTGCCAGTTCATAGTTAAGGCAGAATTTGAGCAAAAAAAACCCCCACAAGCCCCAGGAGCTTATTTACAAAACTTTCAATGGTGCCCGCCATCTCTTTGTAGCTTTAGAATTTGGGACAGTTCGATTTCAATCAGGATATTTCGTTCACCTGACAAGCCAAAAAGCAGTTCTTGCTACAGTCATAGAAAAAATGGATTTTTTTTTTTTTTTTAAAGACAAATAAAATGACTGAGCGCTTATAGTCAGAGAGAAAGTACAAATATAGAAAAAGAGACCTGAGTTAGCAATGTCTCGTTTATAGTATAACCCTGGATGAAGACAGCATCAAGTTTTTAAGAGGCAAGAGCTAACAATGCAAGCACAGTTTATTTCTTCTTACCCCCCTTCTGTGTCTGCGCTATAGTTCGCTGATAGGAACACACAAGGAGATTCACGGCTCCGCTTCCTGACCTCAGATTCTTTTGCCTCCAGGTGCCGTTCACGGTCCCTCTGCGATGGACCTTCGACTGGCTCACTGTCCTCTGGCAATCTCCCAGCCGACGGATTCATCCGCAAAGATCCGGCAGGATGTGGGAAGCCGGTTCCGTTGGCCAAACAGGCTGCTAGCTGCAAGCACGGCTCTGCCGTCTCTCCACCACGCAGCATCGGTGGGTGGAGGCCGGCCACAACTGTTTCAGCCTTCAGACTGGTTGTCGCGTGAGTTACTGGGGGTAGGCGTCAGTCTTCAACACAGTAGGGGACTCGAGCTGTTCAGTTAAATTCCAGTAGCTCTTGCTGTCTTTTATGCCTCCCCGCTCCAGCCAGGCGGAGGAGGGAGGAAGGGTTTTGCTGTTTTAAGTGTTATCCTGGTTTCCAAAGAGATTGGGAAAAGTGCTGCTCAGGGAAAATGTTAATCTCTTCACAAATAATCTGTGTCAGCGTATGGTCGACTTTTACGCTATGGAGGATAACTGGACTGATGGCTTGAACCAGCTGCAGTGTTTCCCTCTGCCATGGAGGTTCCAGGCGCGGTAACCCGCCAAGGTGTGGCTGCAGGGGAGTAGTACCTGCACAGGTGCAAGGTGCAGTCTATGCGCAGGCTCCTCCTCTTCCCTAGAACCTCAGGGCATGTAATTTTAAACAACTTTCTAATTTACTTTTATCATCAAATTTGCTTTGTTCTCTTGGTAATGTTAGTTGAAAGCTAATCCTTGGAGGCTCCTATACCAATTTCTAAGCCCTAGAAGGCTGCCTCTTATCTAAATGCATTTGACATTTTTTCCACATCTAGAGGGTGTTAGTTCGTGTGTTTCATATAAATAACATTGTGCTCATGCATGTGGAGTTATTTAAGAGTCAGCACTAATTGCCTGAAATGCCAGTTTGTCAAAAGATCTAAAATACGGAGGCAGTCTGCAGAAGCTTAGATACAGGGTAATCACAGAGGTAAAAAGTATATTTCTATAACAGATAAGGAGGCAGACTGCAGAAGCTTAGATACAGGGTAATTACAGAGGTAAAAAGTATATTTCTATAACAGATAAGGAGGCAGCCTGCAGAAGCTTAGATACAGGGTAATTACAGAGGTAAAAAGTATATTTCTATAACAGATAAGGAGGCAGCCTGCAGAAGCTTAGATACAGGGTAATTACAGAGGTAAAAAGTATATTTCTATAACAGATAAGGAGGCAGCCTGCAGAAGCTTAGATACAGGGTAATTACAGAGGTAAAAAGTATATTTCTATAACAGATAAGGAGGCAGCCTGCAGAAT